>NC_057419.1:44219264-44515161 GCF_019320065.1 Cervus canadensis
AAAAATGGTACTGAAGAATTTATTTGCAGGGCAACAATGGAGAAACAGACATAGAGAATAGATTTATGAACATGGGGAGAGGGGAGGGGAGGGTGAGATGTATGGAGAGAGTAACATGGAAACTTACGTTACCATATGTAAAATAGATAACCAACGGGAATTTGCTGTATGGCTCAGAAAACTCAAACAGGGGCTCTGTATCAACCTAGAGGGGTGGGATGGGGAGGGAGATGGGAAAGAGTTTCAAAAGGGAGGGGACATATGTATACCTATGGCTGATTCATGTTGAGGTTTGACAGTAAACAACAAAATTCTATAAAACAATTATCCTTCAATAAAAAATAAATACATAAAAAATCTTAATCTTTTTTATTCTTGACAAATGGCACTCCTCTCTGAGGCATGCTTGGGTTAAGAGTTGCTTGTTTACTTTAGATGGTTTGTCATGGGGCCTCAATTTCATGTCCCTATCAATTCAAAACCGGATGTGACCTTGTAGGAACTCTAGGGCATCTCAGGAAGAGGCAGATAAGGAGCCTTCATGAATGGGAACAGAATGAGCAGAGATCCTCATGAAAATGTTACTATAATTTGCATAGGGCCATAAGGGGAACATTGATCTGAAGTGTTCCTGTGAATGATCAGCAGACGGAACAGAGAAACAGTAAATCAGAAGGTGGTGTATAAGATGGAATATAAGCCTGGGGGAAGTAAATAAAGGGATGCCATGTCAAGGTCACCAGAATCTTGACAGTCACGGAGATGTAGATTAGAAAATTGATTTGTAAATTCTGATATAAAACATAACTTTCCAAACTTGAAGTCAGGTGGGCATCAGGTGAAAAATAAAGAGGAATCTGATTCACATAAGCAGTTAAAAACTGGCCATGTTATAAGGGGCCAAGAAATGTTAAAATATTGATAAAGAATAAAAAATGAAAATTGTCTAAAGAGTTTGAAACTGAGTGGGAACCTGTGGGGCCCTCCAGAGTACAAAGTCTTTCCATATCCCCTGTTTCTTATTTGCAGGATAAAGGTTTCAGCCTCTGGACTTTTCTGAATACCAAAGAGAAGATTCAGACAGTTACTGATCAGTGCATTAAGGGAAAGCAGACGCAAAGGAGGAGCATTCAAATAACAATAGTGCAGCCATTAAAGGAGGATCTTGGTGCCTGCTCAAGGAGCATTCCATCACAATATCTCTGAGTTCTTCTATAGGACTAAGGCCCCCACCCAGGTGGAGGATGGTAACTTCAGGCTGAAAACAAGATTCCTAGAGCACCACTCTGTTACCTCACCTCAACCCATCAAGAAAGTCACACACCATGCAGCCCTCACCCCAAATTTTGCCTAATAAAAACTTGTCCCTGAAAATAATCATGGAGTTTGGGGTTTTTGAGCATGAGCCACCATTTTTGCTTCGCCCTGCTATCAACCTTTCTCTACCTTGTGCATGCATGTTCATTCATGCCTGACTCCTTTGCAATACCATAGACTGTAACCTACCAGGTTTCTCTGTCCATGGGGTTTTCTAGGCAAGAATACTGGAGTGGGTTACCATTTCCTCCTCCAGGGAATCTCTCTGACCCAGGAATCGAAACCGCATCTCCTGTGTTTCCTGTATTGAAGGCAGGTTCTTTACTGTTTGAGCCATCGGGGAAGCCCTAACTCCTGCAGTTTGGCTTGTTTGGCCTTACCGTGCATCAGGCACTCAAAGATGCATTCAGTTACAAGTTAACTAGAAAGCAGGTTAACCAAGGCAGGAAAACAACATGAAAAAAGGAAAAAAAAAAAAAGAATAATATCAAAATTAATGTAGACTATCCAGTTTATAACACTTAATCAGCAAATGATCAGATGAACTTTTCTTTGAGGAATAAGAAGATAAGGGAATTCAGCCCTGAGTTAAGTAAAACAACCTTAGTTAGATATCTTGGTATCTTTTTAGCCTGAGAGGTATTATCTAACTCTAGAGTTCAGCGACACAATTAAGTGGGGTTGTGAAAGTGAAATGAAAGTGTTAGCTGCTCAGTCATGTCCAACTCTTTGTGACTCCACGGACTGTAGCCCACCAGGCTCCTCTGTCCATGGAATTCTCCAGGCAAGAATGCTGGAATGGGTTGCCATTCCCTTCTCCAGGGGATCTTCCTGACCAGGGATTGAACCTTAGTCTGCATTGCAGGCAGATTCTTTACTGCCTGAGCCAACAGGGAAGCCCTAAGTGGGTTGTAGAAACACTGTTTTTTTTTTTTTTTCATTTCCTTGAATTTCCTAGCCCCTTCTTTTCTCAGAACTGTATTAACAACACAGTTGCTCTGGAGAGGAGGGCTCCTTTTCACATTTAAAATATGGGCTGCTATTCTCTCTCTCCTTGCTTATTATTTCTAAGTCTGACCTGGGGCCCCATGGCTTTGGAGGAGCCAAGTGCTGACTCAGGAAAGGGAAAGGAGACACGAGGCCAGTTCTCCAAGGAGTGGAAAGCACTGCAGATTAGGAAGGCCTTTGTCATCTGTAATCTGACTAAACCTACTTGAATAAGAAAGAACTGGAAGCCTTAGAGAAAACTTGTCCTCTTCAATGAACAATAATTATAGTGCAAAAGAGAAGAAGAAAAAAAAGAGGAAACAAAATGAGGATGCTTTTCTTTCTTTCTTTCTTTTTTCTCCATTGAGAATGCCTAAGTTTTCACTAATGAAACTTGGATCCTTTCTCAGTAAATAAGGTTCTGACTTGCTGGCAAAAGACCGATGCAGAAATATCACATAATTAATAAAGCCTTGAAGGGAAATGTGCTTTAGGTGTTTTATGTTTTATTCATTTAATGTGACTTTTCAATTATTTTTTTATTTTTACTTTTTTAAATTATTAAAGTATGATAACACATTTACAGGAGACTTGGAAAATAAATAACAAGGTTACATATAGTTCCACTCTATATTAAAATTGCTTTTTAAAATATATAATTAAGATTTTTTAGTTGAAACTTCAATATCAAACTCTCAAAAATTAACAGAATGAATATACAGAGAAGTAGAAAGATATAATAGACCTGAAAAACACTGTGAAATAAATTATTTTTTATGCCCACCTTGTTGCTGACTGATTTTACCGTGACTTATATAAATACATTTAATAAGATAAGAAGCAATTAATAAGAAGCAAATAATAAAATCAAGGTAAAGGAAAAAATTTAAGTAGTTAAGGTATCATGGAGCCAGGGGTAATATTGGTACTGAAATGTATGTTCTAAGTCCTCAGAATTCCGACAGAGACATGAGATGTAAGAGACAAAACAAGACACGTGATTTACAACTGCCATAAGATAAAAATCAAACCTGAAGCTCAGGAGAACCAGAGGGAAATATCTCCCTTGGGTTGTTGTAAACAGGAACATAATAGACAACTTCCTCAACAGCATCTTTACAGTGAGTATGGAAACATGTTTCAGAGGGCAGTTTCTTATATTTCCCTCAGTGCCACCGTAGAAACATGATCCAGGAAAAGCCACTTGGCAGGGGAACTCACACACAACTCTAAGAGCCTGGCTTGCTTCAGGGAAGGATATTAGCATGTGCAAAGAATGGATGGATGCACTGCACATCACTGATTCAATAGCCCAGAAATATTTTGTTTTTTCATTCAAGCTTGTGAGGAGCACAGAGTCCAGGCTGACACCGTGGACAAGAAACTGGAGAGCAACTGTTCTGTGTCGCCAGCTTGGCCAACCTAGGAACAAAGATGATTTCTTGGGGATGTTGAGGAACTCTGACTTCTGGGCCAACTTCCCTTTATGCATATAAGAAGCTGTTCCCTTCACTCACTCCACAATAAACCTGAATCATAAAACCAATTGGAGGACGATCCCAGTTTGTTAGGCCAAAAGCCTATAGAATTCTTAGAGTCACTTTAGAAGATGGATACAAAATCAACCACAAAACTAATTTAAGAATAAGAAAAGGCAACAAATTACAAAATTTTTAAAACCTGGAAAATATCACAAAAATCTCTAAAAATTAAATAATTTTTAAATGAATTAACTGCTCAACACACCTCTGTAATATAATTTTCCTACACTTTCAGCCACACATTCCTTGAGATTTAGAGAATTCCTTTCTATATAGAAAAATGAAAGATAACTTGGTCTCTCTTTCAGCATGAATGATAGAAATTTGACTTTATCTTATTAATCTTTTAGGAAAAGCTTCTTTCCATTTCACAACTTTATTATAGACCGTGACATGTACATTTTTAGGATAATTGTCAATTTAGGAAAATTTCTGTCATTTTTTTCATAGATATTCATAGAGCAATTTTTCACAAATCAGGTTCAGTCTCCCTACATTTGTCTTTCCTCTATTGCTTTCTACATACTTCCAGCTCCAGGCCCCACAACATATACAAAAGTCACTCAGTTGTGTCTGACTCTTTGCAACCCCAGAATCCATGGAATTCTCCATGCCAGAATACTGGAGTGGGTAGCTGTTCCCTTCTGCAGGGGATCTTCCCAACCCAGGAATTGAACCCAGGTCTCCTGCATTGAAGGTGGATTTTTTTTTTTTTTACCAACTGAGCCACCAGGGAAGCCCCCAGGCCTCACAGGGCAGGTTCATATCACAATATGGTCCTATACCTTTGTGTTACAATATGAGGTGAGTCAACACCTTGGGAAGAAGGATTGTTCTATCAGGATGCTTAGCAACAGCTTAACTGTACAAGGAAATGGGGCTTCAAATCTGCATAGATATATCCCACTAAGCATGACTAACAGTGTCCTATTGTAGGTTGAAACATGGCAACCCAAGGATATCAGATCTTAATCCCTGGAATGTGCAGATGTTACTTTATAAGCAAAAAGGATCTAGAGGATATGATTTAGGATCCTGAGATAAAAAATTTATCCTGGACTATCCAGGTGAGCCCTAAAGACCATCACAAGTGTCCTTGTAAGAGACAGCAAAACAGATCACACACACAGAGAGAAAAGAAGGTGACATGAAGACAGAGGCAGGGATTGGAATGATGTGGTCACAAGCCAAGGAACACCAAGGAAGACTGGCAGCCACTAGATGCTAGAAGAGGTAAGGAATGAGTTCTCCCCCAGAACCTCCTGAGGGTCCTGCTGCTGCCTTGATGTTGGACTTCTGGCCTCCAGAACTACAGAGAATACATTGCTATTGTTTCAAGCCACCAGATTTGTGACCATTTATCACAATGGCCTGAGGGACCCAGGATGGGTTCCTGGTTCAGGTTCCTTGTAGCCAGAGCCAACACTGGGCCACAGCTTCTCCAGCACCACTTTACATTAGGGGAAGTGGAGAAGAGAATTTGGAGAGGAAGGAGACAATGATCTTAAGCAATTGCTGTTGAAATATATAGTTTTTGGAAACTGTATAAAATCATATGACAACGTAAGCCTATCATGGAGGCTACTCTCAGGACTTTAGAAGGGGCTCCAGGGAATGAGGGGCTCTGAAACTTCAGATTCATGAGCTTCACAGTAAATCCCCTTCAGCCTTAGCACAGCCTCAGTGGTTGTGTTGAGGAAGGTCTAAAACAAAGGTCTTATATTTTTATGGCAGGGAAGAACTGGTTTGGAAGAAAGCAGGATCTTCAGAGCCTGAATATAGTGGAAAGTAATTTATAGTGGGGGTGAAGATGACAGAATCCAGAAGAAATAGTGTGATAATAGCAAAGTAGAAATGGAAACACAGATGTAAAAAACAAACATATGGACTCCAAGCAGTGGGGGATGAGATGGATTTGGAGATTGGGATTGACATACCATATATATATATAGTATGTCATAGTGAAAGTCACTCAGTCGTGTCCGACTCTTTGCAACCCCATGGACTATACAGTTCATGGAATTCTCCAGGCCAGAATACTGGAGTGGGTAGCCTTTCCCTTCTCCAGGGGATCTTCCCAAGCCAGGGATCGAACCCAGGTTTCCCACATTGCAGGTGGATTCTTTACCAGCTGAGCCACAGAGGAAGCCCAATATATACACTACTATGTATGTTAGGTAGTTAGAATAGGAAAAAGGAGTCCAGAACAGCAGTGGCTAAAAGAATGGGAAAGCCCGTGAAAATAGAACAAAGGAAGGTCTGAGGAACGGAGTGAGGACCTCAGGTAAAACAAATAGCCCTCCTGGCTAGTCCAATTTACATAGGGCAGACTCAAGGGGAGGAGAAAAAAAAAAAAAAAAACATAAACAGAAGAGCCAAAATTGAGCCAGGGGCTTCTCTTCTCTTTGTGTCCTTTGGGTCGGCCCATCCTGATGCCTCAAGGATGTATTTTCCTTTGCTTTCTAAATAAAACTGAGCTGTAACACTGGTCCATCCATCGCTTGAAATTTTTGCTGCAGTGAGACAGAACTGAGGAAATTACACACTCCCCTGACGTATATGGTGCAGTCTCTTGGATTTAACCTGGCTGAAATAATGTCAGTTTGGCCCCCACAAGGCGGAAGCCAAGCACAACAGAAACCCAACTCAGTGAAAGTTCCCATGGTGGAAGCTGAACCCAAAGAAACCCCAGTGCAGGGGAAGTGATAAGAAGTCCAGCGTGCTAGAAACTGGGCAGCAAAAACAAACTCAGCAGAAAGCTCACATGGCTCAGTCTCAGATTCCAGAAGAATCCCGGGTAAGGTAGGAGGTCCTCACTCCTATGGCTGGAAGGACATATGGCTAACAAAATCTTAATTCCTTTACAATCTCTTGTTTTTTGTTTCCTTGAACCCCCATGAACAGGCAAGCGGCAGTGGATGCAGCTGAGGGGCTCTGGCAGGGGCTACTTAGTAGCTGTTGCCCAAGCATGTGGGGGCTCTTCTGTCTTTAATCTTTGTGGCAAGGATCAGGTCAATGAAAACTGTGAGCACAGGTGAGATATTTACCAGATTTTCTGGAAGGTTATGAAGGGGATTCCTCAGCACGTTTTTCCCACTGCTTTTTCCTCCCATCCTTCAGCTCCTCTCTCCATCTATGCCACTGCTTAAAAAGAATTGGGAAGGTCATCATCTTTCCACTTCTGAAAGTTGTGCTTAAAACCATTTACCTGAGATTGGGACTCAAACCCACGTGGTAGGGACTCTGTGTTATGCTTAGTCACTCAGTCATATCTGACTGGGACTTGAGCCTGGCCAAAACCCATGGTGGCTGGTTTTAGGACCTAATGAAGCTCAGGCTCTTGATGTCTCATTGCAAAAAGTTCAGTAAGAGACACAGCGATAGGTAAGAGATGGACTTGTTCAAATTTAGAAAGAAGCACACTCCACAGGGTGTGGGCCATTGCAGAGGGTGAGTGCAGTGGCCATGGAATGTGGTGTGGTTAGTTTTCCTGAATTGGGTGATTTCACATGCTAATGAGTGGGAGGATCATCCCAACAATTGGGGGACCACCCACTCCTAGGTCTTTTGACTGACTTGGAACTCTCCTGGCACCTTTGGGTGTGTCACTTAGCTTACAGATTGAGGATCAAGGTTTAGCTGAATTTGACTTGTCATCTTGGACCCATTTGATTTTAATTGGTTTATGTTATGCCCTTGGGCTATGTCATTCCTTCAAAAGTTGTGCCCTGCTCCCTTCCCTCCTGTTTCAAGCTCTTCTCCTGAGCCACATCCAGGCCCACAATGTTGCCTTTACCATCTTCTTGAGGGACAACCAGAAAATAGCTGGCTCTTGGGAAAGAAATACTGTATAGTATCCAATCCTTCTAGATATTCAGGCCTTCATCCTCCATGTTTCCTACAACATGTGCAACGACAGCATCTCTCAGTGAACCTGCTAGGGTGGGTGACAGGCACACAATGACTGCTAGAAGTCCACCTGTTGGTAGCATCCCTTCAAGGGCAATTGGGCTTTCGGGGATAATGTTTGCCACTTTGGGAGTTAGCCCTGCAGGCTGTTTGGGCCCAAACGCTTGCTACCCTTCTCCTAAAGTTACAAACATACCCCCAGATCAAATCTCCACTCCACTTTTATGGAACATCTGGTCTATTGTCTCTTATCAATTTGTTCTTAAGCCACTTACTAACTCCTACAACCAGGACCTTGCCCCCTTGTAGGCAACATCTCTCCACCCTGCTTATTATTAAAATACTCTTAATGCCCCTAACAGGACCAGATAACCCACTTCTTTGTCATTAATTCTGTTATTACCTAAAGTGGGTCTATGACAATGAAGTGTTTACCATTGGAAACTCCTAAACTGCTCTTATGGAGGACTAGGGGAAGAAATCAGTGATTTACATTCCCTCAGAGCAATAAGAGGATAAGGCTTATGGCTATTTCACCAGGTTCCCAGTCTCAGGGCACAGGCTTGGATTGCTTTACATCATGATATCTATCCCCATTTGTGGTGAACAAACTGGCAATAAATTAAGATTACAATCCCTTAATCCTACCCAGCACTAGTCATGCTGGAGACCTTGGGGATGCTCAATTCCAGTCTGAGGGTTCTAGGAGGTCAACTTGCCTCTACATGCCTCTACATGCCTAGGGCTCTGGTCCTTGGGAGGTCATCACATCTCAGGCTGCTCAGGGATCCACCAGTCCAGGGGTCCCAGGAGGTCGACATGCCTTGACCTGCCCAGGGACCCAATTCTCAGGAAGCCAACCTGCCTCGACCTGCCCGGGGATTCGATCTCCAGGAGGCTGTCATGCCTTAGCCTGCCTGGGTATCTGCACCCTGACCTGGGGATGCCTGGCTCTCAGGTTGCAACAGTACTGGGTAGGATAAGCTTCAGAAAGACTCACCCCTAAGGAAGTCCACTCATGGAAATAGAAGGAAGCCTATTAGCTGTGGGACTATGCCTGGTTCAGCAATAACTCAGGAGTCCAATGAGAACCCCATTGCCTTTCTGGAAAGGCTAAAAGAGGCCCTTCAAAAGTTTACCAATCTGGACTTAGACTCTTATGAGGGACAGGTGATTTTAAAGGGCAAATTCCTGTCCCAATGTGCATCAGACATCAGGATAAAATTACAACAGCTACAGCAGCAGGACCCTGCTGCCTCTTTGGATGAAATGGTTCAGACAGCCACCAATACCTTTTATAACAAAGAACAGGAGAGGGAGGCCAAGGCCTAGGAAAGGGAGAAAAGGAAAGAGATAAGGCACGACCAGATGCTGGCCGCCCTCCAGGGAAGTCCTATGGCAAACGCTGAGTCCTTGAAGGACAAGGCACAAGGCAAATGCCTAATCTGTATACAGGCAGGACATTGGGCCAAAGAGTGTCCAAACCGTGACAAGTCTCCTAAAACAACTTGCTACAAATGCCATCAATTGGGACATTAGGCGGCACTCTGCCCTTGGGACCCAAGAGCCTCAAGGTCAAGCGCCAAGCCTTCCCTCATGATGGTACAACAGGACTGAAGCGGCCCACTCCAATCAGCCTGCCTGTCACAGGTAACCACCATGGGGCTGGAACCAAGCGTGGAACTGGATGTGGCAGGTAGGTCTGAGAATTTCTTGGTTAACACAAGGGCTACCTACTCTGTCCTGAACTCCTACTCTGGAATCTTCTCCTCCCAAACCTGTACAGTTTGGGGTGCTAAAGGAAAAACAATTACGAAAAGATTCACCTGAGCACTTTGTTGCTGGGATGGACAAATATTTTCCCACTAGTTTTTGGTGGTCCCTGAGTGTCCTGTTCCCTTATTGGGAAGAGATCTTTCCTGCCTTTGAAATCCTGCAGCTACTGCAGTCCTGATAGAAGATGCTTTAAAACTCTCTGTTGGGGGCAAACTAACTATTTTTACCAGCCACCAAGTGAAACAACTCCTGAATGGGAGAGGCCATTTATGGATGTCTGATCAAAGATCTTCAGATATCAAGTAGTGCTGATGGAAAATCCAGGCCTGACTATATCCCCTTGTGAGGTTGGTTCTTAACCCAGCTATCCTCCTGTCTACCCCGCCCCACCCCCCAGGGCTCTCTCCCATTTCACTCTTGCCTAGAAACCTTGGATCACTGGACAAAACCCTGAGAGGGATTGTCAGGAGATCCTCTGACCAATCCTGAGGAAATCTGGTACACTGATGGAAGCAGCTCTGTCTTGGATAGAAACAGAAGAGCCGGATATGCAGTAGTCTCCAATTTTGAGACCATAGAGGCTAAACCTTTGCCACCAGGTACTTCAGCCCAACTAGCTGAGCTCATAACCCTGACTCAAGCTTTAGAGCTGGGAAAAAGAAAAAGAGTTGCCATTGACACTGACTCCAAGTATGCCTTTCTGGTGCTACATGCACATGCTGCTATTTAGAAAGAAAGAGGCCAATTGACCACCCGAGGGTTCCAATCAAATATGGTAATCAAAGCCTTAGGCTCTTAGAGGCAGTCTTTTTCCCCTCTGAGGTTTCAGTCTCCCACTGTAAAAGACACCAAACAGGGAGCATGGAAGTGGCACGAGGGAACCAAGCAGCTGATCAGGCAGCTAAGAAAGAAGCATTACAGAACAATGACCTAATAGCGGTTGCCACCTTAGTTCCACAGACTAATTTGCCAGAAACTCCATCATATACTGAAGGTGAGACTCTTAAAGCTAAGAGTGAGGGCTTTCAAGAAGATCATATGTGGTGGTTCCACAAGGAGGGACTCCTTTTTCTGCCTGGGAACCTCCAATGGAAGTTGGTTAACTCCTTATTTGCCACCACTCATTTAGGGGAAAAGGCCCTCCAAAGATTACTAGAAAGGTCTTTCAGAGGAACAGACCTCCAAACAACTATAAAGCAAGTGGTCCCTTCTTGTCCCACTTGCCTATTAAACTACCCCCAAGGAGCTCAAAGACCCCAGTTGGCCCAGTCCATCCAACGATGTGGGACCTACTCAGGAGAGGACTAGCAGATGGACTTCACCCAGATGCCAGTTTCTCAAGGGTATAAATACCTATTAGTTATGATAGACACATTCACAGGATGGGTTGAAGGCTTTCCCATCTAGACTGAGAAGACTGAGGAGGTGGTAAAAAAAATGCTCCATGAAATCATTCTGAGGTTTGGTCTGCCCAGGTCATTACAAAGTGGCAATGGGACATCAGTTACTTCTAAGGTCACTCAAAGGGTCTCTAAAGCATTGGGCATTACTTATTATCTCCATTGTGCCTGGAGGCCTCAGTCTTCAGGAAAAGTAGAAAGAGCCAACCAATTCTTAAAATCAGTGATAAAAAAGATAACCCAAGAGACTTCCCTGGGATGGAAGGAGGCTTTACCAATAGCTCTCCTCCACACCTGTATTGCCCCTAAGGAACAGGTTGGTCTTAGTCCTCATGAGATGCTATATGGGAGACCTTTTGTTTATGTAAATGACCTGTTCCTAGATCCAGAGGCTCAGACCCTCTGGTCTTGTACCATGGCCATTGGGCAAATCCAACAGGATATATACTTGTGGGGTATCAACCAGTACCCAAAAGATTCTAAAGAGTGACCACTATATTCTCCAGGGATTCAAGTCATAATTAAAGTCTGGAAAGATGGGTCCCCAAAGGCTCAACTCCAGCCCACATGGAAGGGCCCCTACCCTGTAATACTTTCTACCCCCACAGCAGTCAAGGTACCAGGACACGACTCCTGGATTCACTACTCACAAGTCAAGCTGTGGAAGAAAACAGAAGAGAACATTCAATACACCTGTGAGCCCCTGGGAGATCTCAGATACCTATTCAGAACTACAAATGAGTGTCATTCTAATGAACACCGCCAAAGTTAAGTTTCTGGCGATAAGATTTCTCAGGATAGCTCTAAAGAGCCAACACAGCTTGACAGGGGTTGTACTCCAAAACAGACAAGAGATAGATCTCCTGATCCCTGAACCAGGAGGGACTTGAGCCATCTTGAATAAGACATGTTGCTTCTGTGTAAATACCTCCAACTAAGTTAAAGAAAGTCTCACAATACTCAAGAAAAACATTCTGACCCTACAGGATCTCAAAGAACGAGCTGGAGAGTTCTTGGGATAGTTACAATCTTTCTTTGGGGGATCCTCCTGGTGAGGGGGAATTTGGAGTTAGCTAATGCCCCTACTAAGCCCTGTTATCACTGTATTGATGCTGATTATGATTTCTCCATGTATTATCAATTGTCTAACCTGTTTTGTCTCTGCCCAGGTCAACAAGCTACAACATGCTGTGCCAGTTTAACAAGGATATATAAAACTACAGCTGACCACAAGAAATATCACTCACCCTTAGATGATCATCACTACAAGGACTCAGGCTTGAGACTAGCAAGAGGGGAAGGTCCAATGCCCTTTGCTGTCCTAGTTCAGCAGGAAGTAGCCAGAAAGACCTCAACGACCCTATTTCCAAATAACTGGGCCTCCCATCTCTTGAAGGGGGAATGTTAGGTAGTTAAAATAGGAAAAAGGAGTCCAGAATGGCAGTGGCTAAGAGACAAAGAAGGGAAAAGCCCATAAAAATAGAACAAAGGAAGGTCTGAGGACTGGAGTGAAGACTTCAGGTAAAACAAACAGCCCTCCCGGCTAGCCCAATTTACATAGGGTAGGCTCAGGGGGAGGAGAAAAAGACACATAAAAAGAGGAGCTAAATTGAGCCAGGGGCTTCTCTACTCTTTGCGTCTCTTGGGTCGGCCCGTCCTGATGCCTCAAGGATGTATTTTGCTTTGCTTTCTAAATAAAACTGAGCTATAACACTGGTCCATCCATTGGTTCAAATTTTTGTTGCAGTGAGACAGAACCGAGGAAATTACACACTCCGCCAATACGTATAAAATAGATAACTACTGAGAATCTTCTGTATAGCACAGGGAACTCTATTCAATGCTCTGTGGTGACCTAAATGGGAAAGAAATCCAAAAAAGAAGGGATGTATGTGTACATATAGCTGATTCACTTTGCTGTACAACAGAAACTAACACAACATTGCAAAGCAACTATACTCCAATAAGATTTTTTTTAAGTGCTGCATTAAAAAAAAAAAAATGCCCCCTTCCTGCTGGAAGAGGTGGGAAAGTTGAAGCTTTCTTCTTGTCTCTGCATGTTCCCAAGTCCAGGCTCACTCTGCTTGCTGCATAACAGGCCAATGAATCTGAGAGATGAGGTGTTGAGGCAAGGAAGAGACTTTAATTGGGGAGCCAGCTAGTGCCTCGAAATAATCATCATATTGGGGTCTGGATGCCAGGTTCTTTTATAGATCAGAGAGAATGAAGCAATGAGGAATTAAATTCAAAAGCCAGAATAGAGAGGGAGAGGAAGTAGGGAAGTAAAGTGAAAGGGTTTTCAGTCTTGCCAAACATCTACAAGGGAATGGCCAGCCTTTGGAAGGGGTATGTTGATCTCTTCTATTCACAGGTGGGCAGGGACAAACTATCTCTCCAGGAGCTGAACAAAGGCACTTTAGTTTATAGTCAAGCAGAGGGGCAGGGTCCTCCAGGCAAGCCATTGAGTATGATTATAATCACAAGAGCAACTAAAAGCAAGTCAAAGAAAGAGTTTCCAACATGGAGTCAGAATTGGCTTCCTCCCAGCAAGTTGCACACCCTACCCACCCCACCCCACAAGAGACACTGATTTCTTCTTCTCCAGTAACAATTGCACTTCTTGTATTTAAATTTTAGCCAAATGGTTTATAATTATTTCTTTGCCATATCTATTCCTTCCCCCAAGGTTTTGAGCTCCAGAAGAATAAGAAATATGCCTGATTTACCTTGTTAAACTTGTTGAATTAAAAAGAATTGTAAGAGAGTAAGAAAATCTGGGAAGGAGTCCTCAGTACATACTGAGACCACCCCCACCAGTGCATTTTCCATCTGAATGCCCTCTTCTATCACCCTGGCAATAGATTCTTTCTCAAGTCAAGGGAAGGAGAGCTGACCTTCTCAACATGTATTATCATCAGTCTACTCTTTATAGCTTAAATATTAATCTTTGGTATTCAAAACTCCATGCTGTTGAGACTCAAAACCCATTTTTTCAACCTACTGTTTCGGCTAGTAGCTTCAACCGTCTGTTTGGAAATCACCCAGCAATGCCCACCCCAGCTGAGGCATTATTCTTTTGCTCTGCTGTATCTTTCCTTTCCTTCACTGATTCAGTAACTCCTGGGTGACCAAGGAGATGAGGTGAGATAGGAGTCATGGACCAAAGGTACTTACAAAAAATTAAAACAAATATCAGTTAATATTAAACTATTACCCCACTACCAATATGTCTATATCAGATCAGCTGTCCCCAAACCTCATACATCCAGCTGGTAGGCCAGCTTTGTCATATTTTGGAAACTCTACAATAGATCATGTGGAAGTTCAGGTAGTTTGTGATAATTGTTCATGCTCTTCACAAATGTTTCAGTTCTTTCCTTCCTAATGCACATGGCAAGAACTTTTTTCATGCCACTTGAAATGAGTTGTCGCAGCAGCCAGTGAAATGTGAGTGCACAGAGTGTGTCTGAGCTCAAAAAAGGAGCTCTTAGAGCTGCAGTGGGATTCACTGTGCTCTCTTTTCCTTAAGTCTGAGTAATGGAGTTAGGAGACACAGAGCAGGGCTCCCAGCTGACCCTCAATAGTAGTACAAGTGAGAAATAGACTGTTATTTGATTGTTAGATTTCTTTTGCAATCTTAGTGTCTTGGTCAGGATGGAAACTGGCCCTTCAGTAGTGACAGCGTGGAGTCCTAACCATTGGGTTGCCAGGGAAGTCTCTAGACCCATTATTTGTACAGTCTCTGAACTAACTTCTCCTGATTATTACAAACATGAGAACACAGCTCTTCTACCAGTCATAGCCTCAAGTCTTCAGTGTAGGAGACATTCCCATGCATTTTCAATGCAGGAGATGGGTTTGATCCTTGGGTTGGGAAGATCCTCTGGTGAAGGAAATGGCTACCCACTCTAGTATCTGTGACTGGAGAATTCCATGGACAGAGGAACTTGGTGGGTCAATGGGGTCGCAAGAGAGTGGGACATGACTGAGCAACTAACACACACACTTCCTTCATTTAAATGAAAAGACAGATATTTACAAAAGGTGTGCATATATAGCTACTGGCACCTGGATATTACTGGAATTAAATAGATAACAAGCTAATTTTGGAGAAGAGGGGAAGCTGTGCTTCCAAAGAAACCACAAGCCTGGAAAAGAAAGTCTGTGACAGGTTGACATGACTGAGGAAAAACATTGAGAAAATTGCTCAAAGAAGAGAAGGCATATTATCTCATGCCTTTGTACATGAGGCCCAGGAGGATGACCAAAGGCTACGAAGTACGGTTGGGGCTGAATAATTATGACCTACCCCCCAATAGAAACCTCTCACTGTCTGCCTCATAGAATTTCTAAAGACCAAGGTCTTTCATTTTTCCAATGTTATTTATTTATTCATTTATTGACTCCACCACACAGCATGCAGGATCTTGGTTCCCTGACCAGGGTTTGAACCCATGCCCCCTGCAGTTGGAAGTGTGGAATCCTAACCACTAGACCAGCAGAGAATTCTGCTTTTAAATAAAAAGGTTTAGGGCTGTTAGCCTGCTTCTGTTCTAGCATATGGCTGGTCTATGTGTGTTAGTCGCTCGGTTGTGTCTGACTCTGCAACCCCATGGACTGTAACCCACCAGGCCCCTCCGTCTATGGGATTTCCCAGGCAAGAATACTGGAGTGGGTTGCATTTCCTTCTCCAAGGGATCTTCCTGACCCAGGGATGGAACCCGTATCTCTTATGTCTCCTGCATTGGCAGGCAGGTTCTTTAACACTGAGCTACCTAGCAAGCCCTAAAAGAAAAATTGGGGAGAGGAAATTCACAGAATTTTAAAATTTACAATAGAATGTTTCTTGGCTAAGACCAGTGTTTGATGTGTATAAAGGTTTAGCTTTATCTCTACTGGATGGACAAAGCCAAACAGGCTGAGCTGGGGGAGCACTGAATAAAGTGGTTTGCCATGCCCTCCTCCATGGGATCTTCCCAACCCAGGGATCAAACCCACATCTCCTGCGTCTTCTGCATTGCTGGCAGATTCTTTACTGCTGAGCCACTGGTTTAAGACATTTACCTTTGTTCAGATGGAACTCCACAGTTTTAAAATGGAGGAAATAATACCTCTCTTACAAGATTCTTATAAGCATGATTCAGGTGACACTTATGCAAATTCTTCTTTAGAAGCTTAAAGCCCTTGACCCTGAGCATGGATTTATTAGTTCTTCTGTCTCTCAAGAAAAAGATGGGAATAAAAAACTGTCTATTAAGTCTTCTTAAATTAGTACAAATAATTCTGAGTGTTCCTCTTGCATAAAGATATATTTCATGTTACTGCAGTGAATGGAACATGTGATGCTCGCATAGTCTCTGACAGGTGTCTTTGTCCAAAGCTTACACCAGCAGATGTTCAATATTGGTTCTAGACCATAGGAAAAGACCTTCCCATTGATCCGTCTCAATAAGGGATGGCGTTTTTGGTTGGATCTCACCATAGCCGATCATTTCTGCTCTAGAAAAACTATAAGAGGATTGATAGTCCTGGTTTTAAAACAGATGCCCAGTTTAAGAGTAAAGCTTCCTATGTCTGTCCATCTACTCCATCCCTACCTCAGGATGGTGATCTGCTTAGACAAGTGACTAGAACTCTCACATGCAAAAAGGCTGAATCCAGTAAGGGTCAGAGCTGGCTGTTGTGTAAAATTGTTCTAGCGGTAGTGTGCATGCTCAGTCGTGTCTAACTCTTTGCAACCCCAGGGACTGTACACCACCAGGCTCCTCTGTCTATGGAGTTTTTCAGTCAAGAATACTGGAGTAGGTAGCTATTTCCTCTTCCAGAGGACCTTTCTGACCTGAGGATTGAACCTGCCTCTCTTTGGCAAGTGGAATCTTTACCACTGCACCACCTGGGAAACCCAATATTTTTCTAAGTAGATAATAAAAGACAATTAAAACACCCATCACCTATTGCCTAGATTTTTGTTACCCTAAAATTTCCATCTCTTTGCTTATCATTAAAAAAAGCCCAGATTTCCAGTCCAGTATAAACCCCTTTTGCCTAACTTCTCTCTATCAAGCACAGCTATAAACCCTGGAGATTATGAAAGAAACTACTGAAGGAGAAGTTGGAAAGGTGGTAAGAAGAAGATAAATTCTTTTGAGACCCCTGGATTGGAGGAACAACTCAGTAACACAGTATCTTATGTGTTACTTCCTCAATCCCATGGAATAAGACAACCCAGAGTGAATATTTCCTACCCATGACCTAGCAACAGCAGACAGCCCAAGTAGGCTCCTCAGTCTTATTCCTTCCCCATATTGAAAGGGATTACATCTGAAAACATCAGTCAAGACATCATTCACAAGAGATACCAATAGGAGACTTACCAACAGTAAGCAGCCTGAAGAAGCACTCTCCATCTTAATTGTGCCTTTGATTCTCCTACCCCACAGAGAGATACTCAGGCTGGTGGGTGGAACCAGCAAGAGAAAACTCCACTACAAGAAGTGGCTCCATCCAGGAAGCTTCTTCAATCCCTCAAGCCTGAAACTCTCTTTGTTCACTCAGAGGGACCCTGCAATTGAATTCTCAGGCATTTATTCTAGAGAAATGGATACTCATGTCCACACAACAATCTATACACAAATGTCAGTAGCAGGGTTTGTTTGTTATATTCATGTATACTCTATTTTTTTTTATTAAACACTATTTTACTGCATTTAAGGTTTACAACAAAATTGCAAGAAGGGTACATAGATTTCCCACATACTCCTAGCTTCCGCATGCCTTGCCTCCCCCATTATCAGCATCATTCAAGAGAATAGGGCATTTTTTAAACAAAATAAGTCTACATTGACATATACCAATCCACCAAAGTCCACAGTTTATATTAATGTTCACCCTTGATGTTGTAAATTCTATGTACATGAACCATATCTTTTATCTTTAAGCTTTATGAATCATTCTGATGTAGATTTATCTTCTAAAGAGAATGGTGTCTATATGACAATATAATTGAAAAATGTCTTCTTTCCAGAAGTGCATTTACTATCATTGATGTAACAGACCTGACTAATTTTTCTCTCATTTAAATTAATTACTTTATTTTAATTGGAGGCTAATTGCTTCACAATATTGTGATGGTTTTTGCCATATATTGACGTGAATCAGCCATGGGTGTACCTGTGTCTCCCATCCCGAAACTCGTTCCCATCTCCTTCTCCATCCCATCCCTCTTATGTCTATGTCTCTTTTTCTGTCTTGCATATAGGGTCGTTGTTACTATCTTTCTAAATTCCACATATATGTGTTAATATACTGTATTGGTGTTTCTCTTTCTGACTTACCTCAGTCTACATAATAGGCTCCAGTTTCATTCACTTCATTAGAAATGATTCAAATACATTCTTTTTAATAGCTGAATAATATTCAACTGTGTTTATGTACCACAACTTTCTTATCCATTCGTCTGCCAATGGAAATCTAGATGCTTCCATGTCCTAGCTATTGTAAACAGTGCTGTGATGAAAATTGGGGTACACGTGTTTCTTTCAACTCTGGTTTCCTTGGTGTGTATGCCCAGCAATGGGATTGCTGGGTCATATGGCAGATCTATTCTGAGTTTTTTAAGGAATCTCCACACTATTCTCCATATTGGATGCACTAGTTTGCATTCCCACCAACAGTGTGAGAGGGTTCCCTTTCGTCCACACCCTCTCCAGCATTTATTGTTTGTAGACTCTTTGATAACAGCCATTCTGACCAACATGAGATGGTACCACATTGTGGTTTTGATTTGCATTTCTCTGATAATGAGTGATGTTGAGCATCTTTTCAGGTGTTTGTTAGCCATCTGTATGTCTTCTTTGGAGAAATGTCTGTTTAGTTCTTTGGCCCCTTTTTTGGATCGGGTCATTTATTTTCCTGGTTTTAAGCTGAAAGAGCTATTTGTATATTTTTGAGATTAATTCTTTGTCCATTGCTTCATTTGCTATTATTTTCTCCCATTCTGAAGGCTGTCTTTTCACCTTGCTTATAGTTTCCTTTGTTGTGCAAAAGCTTTTAAATTTTATTAGGTCCCATTTGTTTATTTTACCTTTTATTTCCATTACTCTTGGAGGCAGGTCATAGAGGATCTTGCTGTGATTTATGTCAGTGAGTGTTTTGCCTATGTTTTCTTCTATGGGTTTTATAGTTTCTGGTCATACATTTAGATCTTTTATCCATTTTGAGTTTATTTTTGTGTATGGTGTTAGAAAGTGTTCTAATTTCATTCTTTTACAAGTGGTTGACCAGTTTTCCCAGCACCATTTGTTAAAGAGATTGTCTTTTCTCCACTGTATATTCTTGATTCCTTTGTCAAAGATAAGGTGTCCATAGGTGCATGGATTTATCTCTTGGCTTTCTATTTTGTTCCATTTATCTATATTTCTATCTTTGTGCCAGTACCGTACTATCTTGATGACTGTAGCTTTGCAATATACTCTGAAGTCAGGCAGGTTGATTCCTCCAGTTCCATTCTTCTTTCTCAAGATTCCTTTGGCTACTCGAGGTTTTTTTGCATTTCCATACAAATTGCGAAATTATTCGTTCCAGTTCTGAGAAAAATGCTGTTGGTAACTTGATAGGGATTACATTGAATCTATAGATTGCTTTGTGTTGTATACTCATTTTCACTATATTGATTTTTCTGATCCATGAACACGGTATATTTCTCTATCTATTTGTGTCATCTTTGGTTTCTTTCAGCATTGTTTTATAGTTTTCTATGTATAGGTCTTTTGTTTCTTTAGGTAGATTTATTCCTTAGTATTTTATTCTTTTTGTCACAATGGTGAATGAGATTATTTCCTTAATTTCTCTTTCTGTTTTCTCATTGTTAGTGTATAGGAATGCAAGGGATTTCTGTGTGTTAATTTTATATGCTGAAACTTTACTATATTCATTGATTAGCTCTAGAAATTTTCTGGTGGCGTCTTTATGGTTTTTTATGTAGAGGATCTTGTCATCTGCAAACAGTATGAGTTTTACTTCTTCTTTTCCAATCTTGATTCCTTTTATTTCTTTTTCTTCTCTGATTGCTGTGGCTAAAACTTCCAAAACTATGTTGACTAGTAGTGGTGAGAGTGGGCACCCTTGTCTTGTTCCTGACCCTAGGGGAAATGCTTTCAATCTTTTGCAGTTCAGGATAATGTTTGCTGTGGGTTTATCATATATGGCTTTTATTATGTTGAGGTATGTTCCTTCTATGCCTGCTTTCTGAAAGTTTTTTTTAATCATAAATGCATGTTGAATTTTGTCAAAGGCTTTCTCTGTATCTATTGAGATAATCATATAGTTTTAATCCTTTAATTTGTTAATGTGGTGTATCACATTGATTGATTTGCAAATACTGAAGAACCCTTGCATTCCTGGGATAAAGCCCACTTAGTCATGATGTATGATTTTTTTAATATGTTGTTGGATTCTGTCTGCTATAATTTTGTTGAGGATTTTTGCATCTATGTTCATCTATGTAGTTTTCTTTTTTCGTGGCATCTTTTTCTTGTCTTGGTATTAGGGTGATGGTGGCCTCACAGAATGAGTTTGGGAGTTTTCCTTTGTCTGCAATTTTCTGGAAGAGTTTGAATAAGATAGGTGGTAGCTCTTCTCTAAATTTTTGGTAGAATTCACCTGTGAAGACATATGGTCCTTGGATTTGTTTGTTGGAAGAGTTTTTATTACAGTTTCTATTTCCATGCTTGTGATGGTTTTACTAAGATTTTCTATTTCTTCCTGGTTCAGTTTTGAAAGGTTATATGTTTCTAAGAATTCATCCATTTTTTCCAAGTTGTCCGTTTTATTGGCATATAATTGCTGATAGTAGTCTCTTGTGATCTTTCATATTTCTGTGGTGTCTGTTGTGATTTCTCCATTTTCATTTCTAATTTTGTTGATTTGATTCTGCTCTCTTTTTTTCTTTATGAGTCTGGCTAATGATCTATTTATTTTATTTATCTTCTCAAGAATCAGCTTTTCGTTTTGTTGATTCTTGCTATAGTCTCCTTTGTTTCTTTTGCACTTATTTCTGCCCTAATTTTTTATGATTTCTTTCCTTCTACTAACCTGGAGGTTCTTCATTTCTTCTTTTTCTAGTTGCTTTAGGTGTCAAGTTAGGTTATTTATTTGATTTTTCTCTTGTTTCTTGAGGTAAGCTTGTATTGCTATGAACCTTCCCCTTAGCACTACTTTTCTGAATCCTATATTTTTGGGTTGTCGTGCTTTCATTTTCATTTGTTTCTATGCATATTTTGATTTCCTTTTTTATTTCTTCCATAATTTGTTGGTTATTCAAAAGTGTGTTATTTAGCCTCCATATGTTTGTATTTTTAATAGTTTTTTTCCTGTAGTTGACATCTAATCTTACTGCATTGTGATCAGAAAAGATACTTTAAATGACTTGAATTTTTTTGAATTTACTAAGACTAGGTTTATGTCCCAGGATGTGATCTATCCTGGAGAATGTTCTGTGTGTACTTGAGAAAAAGGTGAAATTCACTGTTTTGGGGGTGAAATGTCCTGTATATAACAATTAGGTCTAACTGGTCCATTGTGTCATTTAAATCTTGTGTTTCCTTGCTAATTTTCTGTTTAGTTGACCTATCCATAGGTGTAAGTGGGGTATTGAAGTCTCCCACTGTTATTGTGTTATTGTTAATTTCCCCTTTCATACTTGTTAGCATTTGCCTTATCTATTGAGGTGCTCCTGTGTCAGGTGCATATATATGTATAATTGTTATATCTTCTTCTTGGGTTGATCCTTTGATCATTATGTAGTGTCCTTCTTTGTCTCTTTTCATGGTCTTTATTTCTAAGTTTATTTTATCTGGTATAAGTATTGCTATTCCTGCTTTCTTTTGGTCTCCATTTGCATGAAATATCTTTTTCCAGCCCTTCACTTTCAGTCTGTATGTGTCCCTTGGTTTGAGGTGGGTCTCTTGTAGACAGCATATATAGAGGTCTTGTTTTTGTATCCATCTGCCAGTCTTTGTCTTTTCATTGGGTCATTCAACCTATTTACATTTAAGGTAATTATTGATAAGTACGATCCCATTGCCATTTACTCTGTTGTTATGGGCTCAAGTTTACAAACCTTTTCTGTTTCCTGTCTAGAGAAGATTGTTTAGCATTTGTTGAAGAGCTTGTTTGGTGGTGCTGAATTCTCTCAGCTTTTGCTTGTCTGTAAAGCTTTTGATTTCTCCTTCATATTTGAATGAGATCCTTGCTGGATATAGTAATCTGGGTTGTAGGTTTTCTCTTTCGTCACTTTAAGTATGTCCTGCCATTCCCTTCTGGTCTGAAGAGTTTCTATGGAAAGATCAGCTGTTATCCTTGTGGGGATCCCCTTGTGTGTTTTTTGTTGCTTTTCCCTTGTTGCTTTTAATATTTGCTCTTTGTCTTTGGTGTTTTTTAGCTTAATTAATCGGAGAAGACAATGGCACCCCACTCCAGTACTCTTGCCTGGAAAATCCCACGGATGGAGGAGCCTGGTAAGCTGCAGTCCATGAGGTCGCTACGAGTCGGACACGACTGAGCGACTTCACTTTCACTTTTCACTTTCACACATTGGAGAAGGAAATGGCAACCCACTGCAGTGTTCTTGCCTGGAGAATCCCAGGGACGGGGGAGCCTGGTGGGCTGCCGTCTATGGGGTCTCACAGAGCCAGACATGACTGAAGTGACTTAGCAGCAGCAGCAGCTTAACTAATATGTGTCTCTTGTGTTTTTTGCCTTGGGTTTAATCCTGTTTGGAACTCTCTGGGTTTCATGGACTCAGGTGGCTATTTCCTTCTCCATTTTAGGGAAGTTTTCAACTATCATCTCCTCAAGTGTTTTCTTATGCCCTTTCTTTTTGTCTTCATCTTCTGGGACTCCTATGATTCACATGTTGGGGCATTTAACATTGTCCCAGAGGTCTCTTAGGTTGTCCTCATTTCTTTTAATTCTTTTTTCTTTTTTCCTCTCTGCTTCATTTATTTCCACAATTCTATCTTCCACCTCACTTATCCTATCTTCTACCTCGGTTATTCTACTGTTGGTTCCCTCCAGAGCGCTTTTGGTCTCAGTTATTGCATTATTCATTATTGATTTACTCTCTCTTTTTTTTCTTCTAGGTCTTTACTTGTTAAATATTTCTTGCATCTTGTCATAACTCCATTTTGTTTTCAAGATTTTGGATCATTTTTACTATCATTATTCTGAATTCTTTTTCAGGTAGACTCCCTATCTCTCCCCCCCCCCCTTTTTTTTTTTTTTTTTTTTGTTTCATGGGCATTTATCATGTTCCTTTATCTGCTGAATATTTCTCTGCTTTTTTCATTTTGTTTAGATTGCTGTGTTTGGGGTGCCCGTTCTGTAGGCTGGAATTTTGTGGTTCCTCTTTATTGTGGAGCCTGCTCCCTGTGGATGGGGTTAGACTAGTGGCTTGTCAAGGTTTCCTGGTTAGGGGAGCTTGCATCTGTGTTCTGGTGGGTGGAGCTGGATCTCTTCTCTCTGAAGTGCAATGAAGTGTCCAGTAGTAAGTTTGGGGGTGTCTATGGGTTTGGCATGGTTTTGGGCAGCCTGTCTTTTAATGCTCAGGGCTGTGTTCCTGCTTTGCCAGAGAATTAGCATGGTATGTCTTGCTCTGGAACTTGTTGGCTCTTGGATGGAGCTTCGTTTCAGTGTAGGTATCGAGGCTTTTGGATGAGCTCTTGTCTATTAATATTCCCTGGAATCAGGAGTTCTCTGCTATTCTCAAGTTTTGGAGGTAAGACTCCTGCCCCTGGCTTTCAGTCTTATACTTACAGTAGCCTCAAGACTTCCCAATCCATACAGTGCAGATGATAAAACATCTAGGTTAATGGTGAAACAATTCTCCACAGCAAGGGACACCCAAAGTGGTTCAGAGTTGCATAGAGAAGAGAAGAGGGAGAAAGGAGATAGAGGTGACCAGGAGGAGAAGAGAGAGAGTCAAAAGGGGAGAGAGCAATCTAGCCAGTATCAATTCCTTATGTGCTCTCCACAGTCTGGAACACCAAGAGCTATTCACAGAGTTACATAGAGAAGAGAAGAGGGAGGATGAAGATAGTGGTGACCAGGAGGAGAAGAGGGATTAGTCCAAAGGGGAGAGATCAATCTAGCCAGTAATCAGCTCCCTAAGTGTTTTCCACAGCCCAGAATACCCAGAGAGATTCACAGAGTTAAGTAGAGGAGAGAAGGGGAAGGGAGGGAGGAGATAGAGGTGACCTGGGGGAGAAAAGGGAGAGTCAAAAGGGGAGAGAGCAATCAAGCCAGTAATCACACCCCTAAGTGAAAATGGATACTGAAGGTTAGATTCTTAAAGGTACAAAATTGATAACAAATACCAAAAAGCAAAGATTAAAAATCTAGAGTAGAGGTTAGACTCTCAAAAATACAATATTAAAAATACAAAAGAAAATCAATCACAAAAATTATAAAATATATATATATATATTATATATATATATGTATATATATATATATATATATATATATATGAAACTTGCTTTAAAAATAGGGTCTTTTTTGCAAGGTAATAGTAGGTTATAAAAATTGAAAATTAAAGGAGTAATAAAGAACTTAAAAAATTAAAAAGTGATAATAGTAAAAATATATCTAGGAATTTTTCTGGAGCTATTGTGGGCAGTGTGGGGTCAGTTCAGTTTCAGATAGTTCCTTGTTCCAGTTTGTACTTGTTCTCAAGGTCTATAGGCCCCCTTCAATGCTTAGTCAATGTTAACTACAGGGTTTTAATCTGTTGCACCTGTCACTTCCAGAGCAGTTCCCTCTTCTGTTTTTATTTTGACTTCCTCTGTTTGCAAGTCTCTTCAGTGTCTAATTTCCAGCCTGACACAAAGGGGTGAAGGTGGTCACTTATTTAGGCTCACTTGTTCAGTTGTGTTGTGGGGAGGGAGGAACACTGCAAACACATATTGCTGGTGTCTGGGGGGAGTGCTCACAGTGTATGGACCATATTGGGTTTTCCCCAGCTCACATCGATGTGTGCTTTCCGGGTCTACACTGCTCAGCCTCCAGGGTGCTCTGCAGGACACTGTCCAAAGTGGGCCCTGCACTTGTGCACTTCCCAGGTCTAAGCTTCTCAGATTCAGATTCTCGAGTACTCTGCAAGGGCACAGACTCAGTTTGGCATGTGTTTTGTGCCCTTCCCAGGTCTGAGCAGCTCAGGTAACCAGGTGCTTGGTGAGTGCACTGTCCCAGGTGGGCTGTGTAATTTTTTTTTAAGTTACAGTTTGAGGTTTATTAATATTAAGTTGAATTTATAGGTTAATTTAAAAATAATTGGCATTAGAATATTGAATCACCTTTCAATGTTGAAAAATATTTTTATATGTTGCCTGCATATTTTTTTTCTTTTTTTTTCCATTTATTTTTATGAGTTGAAGGCTAATTACTTTACAATATTGTAGTGGTTTTTGCCATACATTGACATGAATCAGCCATGGATTTACATGTGTTCCCCATCCTGATCCCCCCTCCCGCCTCCCTCTCCATCCCATCCCTCAATTTTCGGGCTGTGTATCTTAATTACCTCCCTGGTCCCAGCCGCTTGCTTTCCCGGGTGCACCATGAGAGCACCGTTTCAGGTGTGCCATGTGTCTCCTCTGGGGAGCTGATCTCAGGCTGTGACCCTCCTGGAAGATGTCAACTGTTGAAGATCCCAGGAAGATGTGGTTAGCAACTGGAAGCTTGCTCACAGTTTGGTGGAGGATGCTGGTCTCCGGGGCTGAGATTGGAGCAGCCCTTTGCCTTCCAACTCTGGCTTCCTCCAGCAGAAGGGGGTCGGGTCAGGGGGAGGGACCTGCATGCAGCCGGCTAGCTCTCCTTTGGTATTTACTCAATCCTTTGTTCTGTGAGCGGGTCAGGCTGCGAGTTAGAGCCTTTCATGGCAAAGTTTTCTCTCTCTCTCTCTCTCTCTCTCTCTCTCTTTTTCCCTCTCTGGTGATCCCACAGTTTGGGTTGTTATCTCACACTAGCTCCATCAGATTGTCCTCAGGGCATTCAGGCCCGGTCCTTATCCAAAGGACCAATGATGCTGCCCACTCCTCCCTGTCCAGCTCCCCCTTGCTGGTGGCAGATGCAAGCATCTGGGCTACTACTCCTCTGGCAATTGTGGTTAGGCACCTATTCTGTGGGTTTTTTTTTTTTCCTCCTAATGATATTGCCCTTTGAGATTCCAAAACTCCCTGCAGACCCACCTGTGAGAGGGTTTCCTACTGTGGGAACTTCTCCTCCTTCATGACTCTCTCCCCAGGATGGGTCTCCATCCCTAACTCTTTTGTCTCTCTTTTTGTCTTTTATATTTTGCCCTACCTCCTTTTGAGGAGAATGGGCTGCCTTTCTGGATGTCTGGTGTCCTCTACCAGCATTCAGAAGTTGTTTTGTAGAAGTCGCTCAACATTCAGATGATCTTTTGATGAATTTGTGGGGGAGAAAGTGATCTCCCCATCCTATTCCTCCACCATCTTGGGACTGCCCCCCTCAATAGCAGTTTTAATTGTGTTAGCAAAGATTGGAACTGGTCTAGATATCCTTCAACAGTTGAATGGCTAAATAAACTATGGTATATGTATATAATATACATATGGAATACAATTCAGCAATAAAAAGGGATGAACTATTGATACCTACAACAATTTGGATGAATATTTGAAACTACACTGAGAGAAAAAGAGCCAATCCCAAAGGGTTATATACTGTATGATTCCATTACTGTAACTTTTTTGAAATGACAAAATTTTAGAAAGGAAGATTAGATTAGTCATTGTCAGGGATTCAGGAAAGGGAAGGAGCTGGGGATGGTATGAGAAGAGAACACAATGTATCCTTGTGTTGATAGAACTGCTTGTTCTGGGTCTTAACTGTGGTGGTGGATACACAAACCTATGCATTGAATAAAACTGCATAGAACCAAACACACACACACACACACACAGAGTTTACACTTTTTTATTCACACTCAAAATCATGGAAGCTTATCAAATTGTCCTTCTCCCAGAATGCAATAAAGCCAAGCTACAGAGTCCTGTACAAATTATAGCCCTAATGCCCTTGCACTGGGTTGACTCCTGCTGTCTTCCAGGACTCTTCTACAATTAGCCTGATGGAGTACAGTCCTTGTAGCTGAACAGGTTACTGCAGGCTACAAGGACCCTTGCCCAAATAGCCCTAGAAGTCACCAAGGAGCTCACTGCCAATAGACAAAAACAAGACTCATATGTAATTAGAATAAATCCTATAAAAGAAGTTGATCATCTTTCAGAGGATGTATACAAGAAGGATTAAGGGAATGAGCTGCGGATTAATTCATACCTGGCATTTAGTACTAAATCTACCTAAAATTATCAGAAGCGCGGCTTTGTGTAAAGTAGACCTCAGTTTCCGCACAGGTAAAATGGGAAGGACAAGAGCATCTTTTTATCTCATGGAGCTGTTGAGAGGACTACATGAGATTTTCATGTAAAGTGGGTAATGCACTGTTCTGGACTAAATCGTGTCTCTGCTAAATGCATATGGTGAAGTGGAAACCCCCAGAGTAACTGAATTTGAAGATGGAACCTTTAAAGAAGCTATTAAGGTTAAATGCGGTCATAAGGGCAGGGCCCTAATCCAGTAAGACTGGTATCTTTATAAGAAGAGGGAGAGACACCAGGGATGAGCATGCACAGAGGAAAGACCATGTGAGGACACAGTGAGAAGGCAAGTCAAGGAGAGAGGGTCCAGTAAACCAAACTGCTGGTACTTTGACCTTGGACATCCAGCCTCCCAAACTGCAAGAAATAAATTTCTATTCTTTAAGCCACACAGCCTATAGTATGTTGTTATGAAAATCCAAGCTGACTAATACATATACCATCAGACACAGAGTTATGTGCTCAATAAATATGAGCTGTAATAGTGATGTTTCTTGTTATAATTAATGTAAGTAAATTTTCAGGTCCTGTGGCAAAAGATATGTTTCCTACATTTTTAAAGGCTCAAGAGGCTTCTGTTGGTAGATATGGGACTGTGATCAAAAGGAAAGAGTTCAAAAGGTGGAGAATAAGCAACATGAAGTGGGATGTGGGCTTTTCCAACATGTGCTCCTGCAAAGAGGAGATGACCATATAGAGCAACAGCAGGAGCTCAGTGGAAAGACAGAAGGCTGGTGAAGCAGCCTCTAGCAGCAGGGAAGAGTCACGCAGGAAGGGCAGCACTGCAGCTGAGTTCTACGACCAGAGCCAGTTTAGGGCTTCCTATGGCATAGCCACGAGCAGAAGGAGGAAAAGGCCAACATGAGTCAAAAATCCTAGAGAACACTGAAGATCAATACCTGGAAGATCATGTTTAAAGGTCAAGTCCAAATTGCTGGGGCAGGGGAAAAACATAAGAGACAGGGACAAGGGTCAACAGCAAGGAGAAATTGGAACACATTCCACAGAAAACTGTGGAGAACAGCACTGACACATTCGCTGTTTGCTTTTGTTTGTGACTTTGTGCTGCACAATGGGTATTACTAGTTGAAAATTACAAGGTTAGTGAGAGAGGTCCCAAATCCAGGTTTTATAAGAAGAAGAAACAACTAATATGCAAGGCACTACAATAGACTTTGAAATGAGCAAAAGGAATCACAGAAAAGGCCAGAATTCAATAGGACCTACACACAAACTTACCTGAACAAAACTGACCCTAAAGGATTGCTCATCACCTGGTCGCTAGTACAAACAATGTTAACATAAGAAAATAGGCTACCAGCCCCACCAACATTAACTGGGCATTCCACGGATGACCTTAGGCTTTTCTTCTATGAGATAAATGAGAGGTCAGAAAACTTTTTCTATAAGGACCAGCTAATAAATATTTTAAGCTTTGTGGGCTATATAATCTCTGTCACAATAATTCAACACTTAGAGACCAAAAGCAACCACTGACTACATGTAAATGAAGGCACAAGGCTATGTACCGATAAAACTCATGTGTGGACACTGAAATTCGTATAATTTGAATTATTTATTTAATTTGAATTTCGTATAATTTTTGTGTCCTGAAATATTATTCTTGTTTTGATTCTTTTCAACCACTTAAAAATATAAAAACCATTTCTTAGTTTGTGGACCACAAGAAAGCATGCAGCAGGCCAGATTTGTCTTAGGGACTGTAGTTTGCTGATCTCAGATGTACACAGCCCACCAGAGATGAAACCAGCCAATCCTAAAGGAAATCAACCCTGGATATTCATTGGAAGGACTAATGCTGAAGCTGAAGCTCCAATACTTTGGCCACTTGATGCGAAGAGTCGACTCATTGGAAAAGACCCTGATGCTGGGAAAGATTGAAGGCAGAAGGAGAAGGGGATGACAGAGGATGAGAAGGTTGGATGACATCACTGACTCAATCGACATGAGTTCAAGCAAACTCAGGGAGATAGTGATGAATCCTGGCATACTGTGGTCCATGGGGTCACAAAGAGTTAGACATCACTTAGTGAATGAATAACAATGACAAGCCCACCAGCATGAACTGGACACTTCACCAGGTAATTTTTGTTTCTGTGACATAAACAAATAGTTCAGGTTATGAATATAAGAAGTGACTTGATTTTATTTGTAGTTTAAACAATACTTGTGATTATAAACTAGTTAGCCATGTTTTTAACCAACTCTTTTGTTTCTGATGCTAATTGTTGAAGCTTATAGCTGCTTTGATGGGCTGAAGAGCATTGCTTGATCCTTTGAAGCTATGCTTTTAGAAAATACCCTGAACCCATTCATTTCTCATTTCTCTAGATTAATCATCTCTTGCCTGGATGGCAATATCTTCCCAATTTTCTCTTTTCCCTCTACAGTTTCTTCTGCATACAACAGCCAAGTAACCCCTTTAAAAGATAAGACTTTGAAAAAAGGTCTACTTACGTCTTCCATCCATTTTTTGATTGGGTTATTTGTTTTTTTATATTGAGCTCCATAAGCTGTTTGAATATTTTGGAGATTAATCTTTTGCCCATTGCTTCATTTGCAAATACTTTCTCCAATTCTGAGGTTTGTCTTTTCATTCTGTGTATGTTTTCCTTTGTGGTGCAAAAACTTTTAAGCTTGATTAGGTCCCATTTGTTTATTTTTGTTTTTATTTTCGTTACTCTAGGAGATGGGTCAAAAAAGATCTTGCTGTGGTTTATGCCAATCATTATTTTTTTTCCTATGTTTTCCTCTAAGAGTTTTATAGTGTCTGCTCTTACATTTAGATCTTAAAGGGAGGGTAGGACGAATTAGGAGAATAGTATTGACATATATACACTATCATGTATAAAACAGATAGCTAGTGGGAAGCTGCTGTATAGCACAGGGAGTCCAGCCTGGCTCTCTATGATGACCTGTAAAGGTGAGATTGGGGGTGTGTGGGAGGGAGGCTCAAGAGGGAGGGGATATATGTATACATGTAGCTGATATACTTTGCTGTAAAGAAGAAACTAACACAACATTGTAAAGAAACTATATTCCAATAACAAAAACTAAGACTAATTGCATCAATCCTCTGCTTGGAATGAAGAAGGAAATGGCAATCCACTCCAGGAAAATCCCATGGATGGAGGAGCTTGGTAGGCTACAGCCCATGGGGTTGCAAAGAGTCAGACATGACTGAGCAACTTCACTTTCTTTCTTTCTGCTTAGAATCCTACAGAATCTTTCCATAGTACTTCTGATTACTTACATAAGTCCTTATCAAACTCTGTTGCAGTCTGGATTCCCCATCTGAGATGGAGTTTAGAGGGCAAGGTATTTATTAGGGAGTGCCTTTGGGATCAGCATAAGTGGAAAGGAGGGCAACAAGGGAAACGTGGCAGAGGAAGACATTCAATTACAATAGTCCTGACCAATCTCATGGGGGAGCACTGGAGCTGGAATGGCCCTTTAGAGTTGTTCCAAGTTAGGCCAAGATGCCAGGCCTTTACACTCCTTCAGTGATCACTCATCGGATGTAGGCAGGTTAGGAAGGAGAATGGCCTTAGTTGAGATGAAAGTGAAAAGCGAAAGTCACTCAGTCATGTCTGACTCTTTGCAACCCCATGGACTATACAGTCCATGGACTTCTCCAGGCAAGAATACTGGAGTGGGTAGCCTTTCCCTTCTCCAGGGGATCTTTCCAAGCCAGGGATCAAACCCAGGTCTCCCACATTGCAGGCATATTCTTTACCAACTGAGCCACAAGGGAAGCCCAAGAATACAGGAGTGGGTAGCCTATCCTTCCTCCAGTGGATCTTCCCAACCCAGGAATCAAACTGGTGTCTCCTGCATTGCAGGCAGATTCTTTACCAACTAAGCTATCAGGGTTCTCAACAAATGGGGCAGTCCTCTAAAGGTCTGTCCATGGCACTCCTAGAGCTGGGGAAACAGCTCCATTAAAGAGGATTTGGTCAGCACTTTCCCTGATGGCTCAGTGGGTAAAGAATCAGCCTGCAGTGCAGGACACACAGGAGATGTGCATTGGATCCCTGGGTCAGGAAGATCCCCTGGAGGAGGAAATGGCAACCCACTCCAGTATTCTTGCATGGAAAATTTCAAGGAAGAGGAGCCTGGCAGGCTACAATCAATGGGGTCACAAAGAGTTGGACACAACTGAGTGACTAAGTATACAGGCTTATAGTGCCCAACACACTGTTCTACCTCATCTCCCATCATTCTTCCACTAGTCAGTCACTTCCACATAAAATAGTTGTCTTGCAGCTGCTCAAGTAAGTCAAGTACAATATACTTCAGAAACTTTTCCCTTGCTCTTCTTTCTCTGAAAGTAAAGTGAAAGTGTTAGTTTCTCAGTTGTGTCCAACTCTTTGCAACCCCAAGGATGGTAGCTCACCAGGCTCCTCTGTCCATGGAATTCTCCAGGCAAGAACACTGGTGGGTAGCCATTCCCTTCTCCAGGGGATCTTCATGACCCAGGGATCAAACATGGTTCTTCTGCAGTGCAGGCATATTCTTTCCCATCTAAGCCATCTGGAGCATCCTTATCTGCCTGAATTAACTTTATCCAAGTCTCTCCTCAAAAGGAGCCACCTCAGAGAGAGAACTTATTTAACAGCTCTGCCCAAAACAGCGGGCCTTGTCACCCTCTGTCTTGCTATCCTACTTAATTTCTCTTCATGGTACTTATTACTATTTGATACCTAGAATATATTTTTTGCTTCCTTGATGGCTTATTATCTCTCTTACTAGAATATAAGCTCCTTGAACAGACTTGTGGTTGCCAATGGGGAGGTGGGGGGGGAGGGGGTCGATGCAAACTATAATACTATATATGGAATGGATAAACAACAAGGTCCTATTATATTCCACAGGAAACTATATTTAATATCCTGTGATAAGCTATACTGGGAAATAAAAAATTAAATAAATAGAATATAAGCTCCTTGAATTCAAGATTTTACCCATCTCATTCATTGTTCTATCTCCAGGGCCTAGAGCAACACATGACACAAAACAAGTCTTCAATCAGTGATTGTAGAATGAAAACAAAAGAGAATGGACTGCTTGACATTGATTCATAACACTGGCATCCAAAGTATCAGCTTCTGATTGTTTAAATGCAGATAATGGCTTCACTTCTCTGACACTGGCCATTCTCCACCCCCTCCGCTGCAGCTGGCTAGCAGATTCCCCTCCCTAGAACACATAGTTCAGTCCATAGGTCCATTTTCATAGCCAACACAGTTTCCCAGCTTTCTCTTTCACCATATTCTCTCCCCCATATTTTCTTTGATCTCTTTGACACATAATCCCAAACCAACTTCCTCTGACCTTATTATATGAATGTGCTTGGGGAAGGTGAGAAGAAGGGAAGGAAGGGGGAGAGCATGAACTATTAGTCTAACAATGACATTAGATGAATGACATTGAAAATCCATTCTTTCATTCTTATTTTATCTAATTTTTGCCTGAAGGCTGCACCTACAATCAGTCTCCATTTTAGAACTGTCTAGTTCCAAAAATTGATTTGACTAAATTGAATTCAAAGCAGTCTGAATTCAGTAAAATCTTCTGTTCCTCTTTTATGACACTGATTTTAATTTTAAGTAACTCATGTATTTCCTACCTCATTCCAAAAAGAATAATATCTCCTTATTGAGTCATGTATGCACTGTGCTAATGACTCTTATTCTGATGTTATTGAGATGATATCAATCAGTAAAATATTTATTCAGCATGTACTCTTTTTTTAAGGATGCTACTATGTCCCTGAGGTTAAAAAGTATAATTCCTGCTTCAAGCCCAACACAACTGAAGCAATTTAACACACACTCTGTATATAAGTTAAATAAGCAGGGTGACAATAAACAGCCTTGTCATACTCCTTTCTCAATTCTGAATGGGTCAGTTGTTCTATGTCCAATTCTAACTGTTGCCTCTTGACCCGCATACAGGTTTCTCAGGAGATCAGTAAGGTGGTTTGGTACTCCCATCTCCTTAAGAATTTTCCACAGTTTGCTATGATTCTTACCACCATTAGCATCTAATAGGTCTAACTAGGTCACCTGCCAGTACTCAAGCTACAAGGGAGCCTGGGGAAACAAGTATTTTTGGTTTCAGCTTTTACAGTGGGCAATTTTCCAAATCAAGACTGGTCCATCAGATGCTAAGCAAGAAAAACAAAAACAACAGATACCTAAGAAATAGTGAATCCTGTCACTGCCCCTTAAGAAACTGGCAGTTTGGAGGATGAAACAGGCCTTCACAATTTTACTGATCAATCAACATTTTAGCCTCTACTATGTGCAAGTGTTGTGTTAAGGGCTATAAGACTGTGAATATTCTAAATAAGAGAAACACAATTCTTGCCTTAAATAACTTATTCCTTTTGGAAGAGTAAAGATAGTGTCAACATAACAGAGTTCAGGAGCAGGGCTAAATCTTGCTGATTCTTAAATGCAATAAATAATGTTTTTAATTCTTGTTTGAGTAATAACTGTGAGGCAGCCATATTTTGAACAGAGTTTGATATATTGTTGATGTCCAATAAATATTTTTAATAATGAGTGTTTCTGGAGGAATAACATCCAAGAGTATTCCAGCAGATGGTAAAACATTTTTGCACATTTAATTTCTGCCAAAGCAACCCTCTATCTTACTTGTGAGTGGTGGAAAATCAAACAGAAAATTAGAGACAGCTAGACAAAGCATGAGAAATGTCTGGCATGAGTTGCTGAGGAGGCTTATTCATTTGCCATGGTTGGACTAACTGTATCTTTCCTTTAGCTCTCATGAAGAAGCAGAAGGGAGAAAATGTCAGTATGCACAGGGTATACATTGTATTATCTCTTATTTCAGTCTACAGGATCATTGGGAAAAAATTAACAATCCCATATTTAAAATAAACTTGTTTCTTGTATGTCAAAGTAATAGCAAGGAATTCCTAACATGGTTAAACTTCCATCAGGAAGTCACTAGACTCTATTCTGGGCTGTGTGCCATGCTAGGTCGTGTCTGACTCTTTGCGACCCTATGAACCATAGCCCGCCAGGCTCCTCTGTCCATGGAATTCTCCAGGCAAGAATACTGGAGTGGGTTGCCATTTCCTACTCCAGGGGATCTTTTCAACCCAGGGATTGAACCTACGTCTCTTATGTCTCCTGCATTGGCAGGTGGGTTCTTTACCACTAGTGTCACCTATTCTAACCATCCTCAATTTATAACTGACTAAAAAGGCAACTGAGGCACAAAGAGTTTGAATCACTGTGTGGGTTAAACCAGGCTGACTCTATTTTGTCAGTTCCATCTTGGGTGTGCACTCCTATGCCCTCCCCTTTTGGTCTTACTGAGCTTTAGCCCACTCACGAGGAATGCACCCAAGTCAGATAAGTTCTCAATCAACTTTTGCCTGTGTCTTCAGCTGATATGAAAACCGGAAGAGTGCCTTTTGCTGATTAATCTTTAATGCCTTTTGCTAGTTAATCGTTATGAGACTCTCCATGGGGGAGGGGCAGTCCTTGCTTCTGGTCGGTGTGGATTGCTTTTCAACTTGGTAGTCAGATTCTGTTTTTAGCTTTGGCCCTTTCAAATTACTGTGTACCCCTTTTAGCCATGTGGAGTGTAGCTGGGAATGCCTCTGGATCTTCCAGCTGCCTGATCCTTCCAATATATATAACAATATATATTGTTATATATAACAATAATATAAGTTATTGTTGGTGTTGAATCACTAAGTCGTGTCTGACTCTTTTGTGACCCAATGGACTGTAGCCTGTCAGGCTTCAGTATCCATGGGATTCTCCAGGCAAGAATACTGGAATGGGTTGCCATTTCCTTTTCCAGGGGATCTTCCTGACTGAAATCGAACCTGTATTTCCTGTGTATCTCCTGCTTGGCAGGTGAATTCTTTCCCACTGAGTCACCCAGGAGGTTGACTGTGACTGTCAACTTGACTGTCAAGTTGACTGTTGCTTGAGTGTAACTGCCTGTAAGCTACCCACAATAAACTTCATAATTACACTTTACAGAGTTGCCCACTCCATTTTTTGGTCTCAAAATTCTATCTCCACTTCCCAACAGTGGTTTACTAGAGACCAGAAATTAAAACTGGATTTTCCATCAGTCCAGTGCATGTCTTAGAGTTGTTTTAGAACATACATCTTGTTCAAACAATCCTAAAGGATGCTGTGGGATATGAGAATGTGGGAAAGATTCTCCACTCTGTAACTCAAGCATTAGGACAGCTGAGACTGCAAAAACTAGCATATTTTGTTCTGATTCTGTTCAACATGGTGCTGAAAGCGTCTCTGTCAATCAGTATGGTACAAATGAAAATAGAAAGGGCCCTGTATTCTTTTCAGACTATATGTCCACTAAACACAGTAAATTAAGGTGATAATGTGTGTGTTTGTATGTATGTGAATATGCATAATGTGTGTGCTCGCATGCAATATAGTGAAAATAACTCAGACACAGTAAGTGTAATACTCTCTTACACACCAGGAAGCATGCCTTATTTCAAACCTGGAAAAGAAAAGGAAACTTCCACCATGTTAATCCTGTCATTCATTTCCTACTTTGAGTTAGCAGTTTCTGTGAACTTTTTGGCACCCACTTGAAAACAGGATGTAGAGTGAGGGACTAACTCCTTCCTAATTGCATGGCAGCAACCTTATGACATCTGAGTTTAAGATTCCTCCATAAGAACAGTTGCCCTTACTACACTCTAGGATACTTATCTTTTTTTTTCCCATATAAATCCTCTACTCCTTCATAATTGCTCCCTCTGATTCCCTTATCAGGATAACTGGACAAAGTAAGATTTATATTTCTTAAGAATGTTTTCTCAAAGGCATCAACCTATTATCCATGAGTGTATTACCTCCAGACTTTTAAATCTACTGAATGGACCTCTCTCAGTTCATTTGTCCAAATAGTGGGAATAATCATTCATGCTCCACTTACTTTTTAGGATTATTTTGTTAGAAAAAATATCCATGAAATCTCATTTTCATTGTCAACTGTAATACGTGATTTAATCTAACTTGTTGTAGATTGGAAATGGCAACCCACTCCAGTACTCTTACCTAGAGAATTCCGTGGACAGAGGAGCCTTGTGGACTGCTGTCCACGGGGTCACAGATTCAGATACGACTGAAGTGACTTAGCAGCAGCAGCTGTAGATTACCCAATATATTTCAAGATTGTAGGCATTTCTGATGACCCAAAAGAGGTGGTCACTAGGGAATCCTGTTGCCAGTTGGCACAAAAAGTGAGGAAATCAATGTGTTTATTTCACTTGAAAGAAAGATTGGCTTCATCATTAGCTCTTTTGAGGCTCTCTGACTCAGAATTGTTAAAATCCTCCCATGCCACTTCTTTTTCCAAACTCAACTCTAAGCTCTTTGAAGGCAAGGGCTTTTCATCATGCTTTTCTTTGCACCTTGCTATTTTTTTTTCACCATGTCACAGGGCATATGGGATCTTAGTTCCTGGAGAAGGGATTGAACTCACACCCCCTGCACAGAGTCTTAACCACTGGACCACAAGGGAAGCCCCTACTCATTGCTAGTTTCTTAACACATATCAGTTGCCTCTAGAAAAATTAACACAAGTCACTAGAGATGAAAGAGCTAGATCTTATCAGTTCAGGCCTTCCCCCCTCCTCTTTTTATTATGTAAACCATGATTGTCTTTTGTATTAAGGTTTAAATATACAGATTTAAACTCAGATCTCTTAAAGTGACTTTCCTTAAAATCACACAGTTGAGGAAAAATTCTCAAATTCTGATAGGATCTTAATCTGAAGAGAAAGGAAATTAAACCAAGAAATGAGCCCAAAGAGTATATTACAAGTACGCAGAAATTGCAAATGACCTAGAGTCAGAGCAGTTGATGTGGTTGATGCAAATGAGTTTAGTCTGTTTGGGGTCTGTTGGTACATATAAAAGGACACTCAGTGGGCTGGCCCTCCACCATATTCACCCCTGTGCACCTGAAGTCCCATTCATCTCATCACTTTCATCTTCTCATATTTTGACAGTTTTTCTCAGTCCTTTCAAAGTCTCATTGATTTCACTAATGAACAGAGTGGTGAAAATTTGCTAATTTTCAAACCTGTGGTTTCACGGCCAAGCTGCTGCTATCTTTTCCCAGATGACATTTCCAGAATTGAAAGCACCCGCATACAGAGCAGCCCTCATAGGATGCAAATGCATTCATGGATGAGAAATGAAATTGCAAGTTTATGGAGTGTCATTTCATATCTAGGCAGCCACGTTGTGCCTGGGTCTTTGGTTCAAACAATTAGTAGTATTATTGCTCTGATAGAAAAATATTAGTCAATTTCATGAATTTTGGGGTCTTTCACAACAGGCTTTTCCCTTTCCCTGATGATGAAAAATATTTAATGTGAATTTATAGAACTGTCATCAGGACTTTGAGATACAGTATTGGGGAACACTCACTCATTCAATAACTGTGGACTTGGACAGAGTACTGAAACCTGAGGCTCATTGCTTTGACATTTATTTCAGTTATCTATTGCTGTATAGCAAACTACTGCAAAACTTGGTAGTTTAAAACAATATTCATTTTCTTTTCTTACAATTCTGTGACTTGAGCTGTGCTCAGCTGGGGGTTCTTTGGTTAGTCCTCCCATCGGTCAGTAGTGTGGCTAAATTCAGCAGGCCCAGTGACTGGGGGCTGAGCTCAGCCAGGATTCTGGAAGAGCTTTCTCTCTCTCTCCATGAGGCATCTCCATATGATGTGTACACACAGATTAGTGTCTTCCACACAATAGTCAGACTTCTTTCATGATATCCCAGGCTCCTGAGAGTATAAAGCAGAAGATGGCAGACCTTCCTAAGGCTTAGGCCCAGAAATGGCATAGCGGCAATCTCACCATATTCTTTGGCTAATACCAACACAGGCTCAGCCCAGATATAAGGTAGAAGAGCATACAAAGGCATGACTACCAAGTGGTTCATTTGGACCAGCAATGCCACAAACAAGCTGAACTTTAGCACCAGGGTCTCTCTCTCTCTCTCTCTCTCTCTCTCTCTCTCTCTCTCTCTCTCTCTCTCTCTCTCACACACACACACACACACACACAGGCACACACACACACCATGTATAGGTGAATATTTGAGCTCCTCAGGCAATTTGAGATGCTTTCCAATGACCACTATGTAATGAACATGCTCTGATGTGTCTAATGGCTTCCCTGGTGGCTCAGCAGTAAAGAATCTACCTACAACGCAGGAGATATAGGAGACGTGGGTTCGATCCCTGAGTCAGGAAGATCCCCTGGAGAAGGAAACAGCAATCCACTCCAGTATTCCTGCCGGGAAAAATCCCATGGACAGAGGAGCCTGGTGGGCTGCAGTCCATGGGATTGCAGAGTCAGACATGGCTGAAGCGACTAAGCATGCATGCAATGAATATTAATATCTGTGACCAGCAGAGAGAAAGAAGAAAAACACCTACTCTGGAGACAGGAAAAGTGAATTAACGGTCTGACATTGCCAAGTTACATAATCTCTTTGAGCCTCAGTACATTCATATGAAAAACAAAAATAATGGTGCATATACACCTACTTCAAAGGATTATTGTATTAAGAAAACATCTGTGAAATTGCATTTCAAAGTGTAAGGCATCATATAAATGTAAGTTGCTATTAAAACAGCTGATGAATTTCATGACTGTCATTTTGTGTTTTGTTTTGAGTCCTCTGTGATTTTTGAATTATGTTTGTAATTTTGGATGAGAATTCTTATAGCTAACTTTTAGCAACACCAGAATATTATTAATGGTTCCACAGCTCTTATTATGTTTAGTTTCCTTTTTCAGTAACCAATTTGGATAATGGCTTTAAAATCATGATAGAATATTTGGTTATTACATTACCCTGGATTGATTTTAGGGATAAACATTGTGTGTCTTATGATTAAATAATTTTTCATGCCATCTCCCTAATAGTGGAAGATTAAGATAATTTCCTGCCCCAAGTATTAGGGAGATACTAATAAGTTATTTACAGTGCTCTAATTCATTATTTTTCCACATACAAGCTTATACTATTTAAGAAATATCATTAAAAGTAAAGATGACAAAATTTTAGTTAGATCCACAGTATCAGATGTGATCTTTATCTGACATTACAGCCTTCAAACTACTAAAAGTGGGAGAAGGGAGTACAGAGGCTAATTTAGGTATTCTTCATGTGTGGTGTGGACAGCTGGAAAAATCTGACCAGCATCAGAAAGTTCTGTAACTGGGAGACCAAATAAGAGTGGCAGCCTCTGCTTACATTCCTCCTGACAACCAGCTGGGCAGTAGTTCCTGCTGGAATCATGCTAATGCAGTCCCATTGGGATTCACTGCTGAGAACTGCAGGCCACTGCATTTGATGCCTCCTCCTGGTGCAGGTTTCTATAGTGACTCCCAGTGAAGCCTTAGATCCTGACATGCTCTATGACTTGCTGCTGTCAGTTTTACCAAAGCGGAAATTCTTCAGTGTAATGTGCTTCCTAAATTTATATTGAATTACATATGTATTCATTTTATTATTTTATTGAAATATAGTTAATTTACAATGTTGTATCATTTCAGGTGTACAACACAGGGATTCATATATATATATATATATATGTTCTTTTTTGTTATCTTTCCTATATGGAGCCACAAAAAACTTGAAATAGCAATATGGTGTATTACCATGTTGAATACAGTTCTCTGGGCTATACAGTAGGGCTTTGTTGTTTTAATATTTTATAGATAGTAGTTTATATCTGATACATATTAACAAAATGAAGGATAAAAATCATCTGATCATCCCAATAAATGCAGAAAAAGCATTTTTTATAATTCAACATTTTTTCTGATAAAAACTCTCAACAAACTGGACATATAAGCCATGTGTGTGCGTTTGTGTTTAGTCACTTCAGTCATGTCTGATTCTGCGACCATATAGACTATAGGCCACTAGGATCCTCTGTCCAGGGAGTTCTTCAGGTGAGAATACTGGAATGGGTTTCCATTCCTTTCTCCAGGGGATCTTCCTGACCCAGGGATCGAACCTGTGTCTCCTACAGCCCCTGCATTGCAGGAGGATTCTTTACTGCTGAGCCATTGGGGAAGCCCATAGAAGCAATGTACCTCACTATAATAAAATCTGTACATGACAAACTCACAGTTAGCATCATAATCAAGGGTGAAAAGCTGAAAACTATTCCTCCAAGATCAGAAACAAGACAAGAGTGCCCACTCTCACCATTTTTATTCATCATAAATAAACCAAAGCAATTCGGGTAAGAAAAGAAATAAAGGCATCCAAAAAAGAAAAAAATAAGTAAAATTATTTCTGTTTGCAGACTACAGATTATATCAGAAACCCTGACACCATAAAAAAACTGTTAGAACTAATAAGTGACTTCAGTAAAGTTGCAGGATACAAAATTAATATACAAAATCAGTTGCAATTCTATACACTAATAAATCATCAGAAAGAAAAATAAGACAATGATACCATTTATAATAACATCAAAAAGAGTAAAATACTTAGAAATACATTTAACCAAGGACATTAATGATCTCTATACTGAAAACGATAAGATATTTGTGAAAGAAGTTAAAGAAGACACAAAGGAATGGAAAGATATTTCATACTGTGGATTGGAATAATTAATATTGTTAAAATGTCCATACTATCCAGGCTTTCCAGGTGGCACTAGTGGTAAAGAATCCACCTGTCAAGGCAGGAAACACAAGAGACATGTATGGGTTCGATCCCTGGGTTGGGAAGATCCCCTGGAGTAGGAAACAGCAACCACTCTAGTATTCTTGCCTGAAAAATTCCATGGACCAAGGAGCCTGGCAGGCTATAGTCCATGAGGCTGCAAAGAGTCAGACACAACTGAGTGATTAAGCACACCATATTACCCAAAGTGATCTACAGATTCAATCAATCTCTATCAAAATTCCAATGGTATTTTTCACAGAAATAGAAAAAAAAAATCTTACAATTCATATGGAGCCACAAAGAAAAACTTGAAATAGCAAAAACAATCTTGAGAAAAAAGAACAAAACTGGAGGTAGCGCACAGTCTGATTTCAAACTATATTATAATGCTATAGCAATCAAAACAGTATCAAATTGGCATAAAAACAGACCTTAGATCAACAGAACATAATAGATAGCCCAGAAATAAACCCATGCACACATGGTCAATTAATTTATGAAAAAGCAGCCTTTTTCATACATACAAGGAAGAAACTACAGTCCCTTCAATCAATGATGTTAAGTAAACCAGAAAGCCACAAGCAGAAGAATGAAATTGGACCTCTTTATTGAGCCATACACAAAAACCAACTCAAAACAGATTGAAGACGTCAACATGTGCCCTAAAACCATAAAATTCCTAGAAGAAAACACAGGAGATAAGCTCCTTGATATTGATCTTGCCAATTATTTTTTGGATTTGATAACAAAAGCAAAAGCAAGAAGAGCAAAAATAAGCATTGTTACCACATCAAACTAAAAAGCTTCTGTACATCAAAAGAAATCTTCAATTAAATGAAGAAACAAACTACAGAATAGGAAAAAATATCTGCAAAGTATATCTGATAAAGGGTTAATATACAAAATGTATAAAGAACTCATACAACTCAATAGCAAAAAAATCAAACCATCTGATAAAAAATTTGCAAAGGATGATTGACATATACACACTATTATATTTAAAATAGATAACTACCAAGGACCTACTGTATAGTACAGGGAACTCTGCTCAATATTCTGTAATAACCCAAATGGGAAAGAATTTGAAAAAAGAATAGATTCATGAGTATAACTGAATCGCTTTGCTGTACATCTGAAACTAGCACAGCATTGTTAATCAACTATTCTTCAGTCATGTTCTACTGTTTGCAATGCCATGGACTGTAGCCCACCAGGTTCCTCTGTCCACAGAATTTTCCAGGTGAGAAAACTGGAGAGGGTTGTCATTTCCTCCTCCAGGGGATCTTCCTAACCCAGGGATCAAACCTACATCTCCTGCCTCTCCTGCATTGCAGGCAGATTCTTTAATGCTGAGCCATTTGGGAAGCCTATTAATCAACTATACTCCAACATAAAATAAACATCATTTTTTAAATGTGCAAAGGAACAGAATTGACATTTTTTTCAAAGACTACAAATGGCCATCAGGTACATGAAACAGTGCTCAACATTGAAATGCAAATCAAAACCACAGTGAGCTATCATCTCACACCTGTTAAAATGGCTACAATTAAAAAGAAAAGAGATAACAAGAGCTGGTGGGGCTGTGAAAAAAAGGGAACTCTTTTGCAATGGAAGTGGGAATATAAATTGGTGCAGTCACTATAGAAAATAGTATGAAGGCTCCTCAGAAAACAGAGACTACCCTACACATGGATATCATCAGATGGTAAACATCAAAATCAGATTGATTACATTCTTTGCTGCCAAAGATGGAGAAGCTCTATACAGTTAGCAAAAACAAGACCAGGAGCTGACAGTGGCTCAGATCATGAACTCCTTATTGCCAAATCCCACTTAAATTAAAGAAAGTAGGGAAAACCACTAGACCATTCAGGTATGACTTAAATGAAATGCCCTATGATTGTACAGTGGAAGTGACAAATAGATTCAAGGGATTAGATCTGATAGATAGAGTGCCTGAAGAACTATGGAAGGAGGTTCATAACATTGTACAGGAGGTGGTGGTCAAAACCATTCCAAAGAAGAAGAAATGCAAAACGGTTGTCTGAGGAGGCCTTACAAATAGCTATGAAAAGAACCGAAGTGAAAAGAAAGGAAAAATGGGAAGATAAACCCATCTGCATGCAGAGTTCCAAAGAATAACAAGGAGAGATATGAAAGCCTTCCTCAGTTATCAATGCAAAGAAATAGAGGAAAACAACAGAATGGGAAAGACGAGAGATCTCTTCAAGAAAATTAGAGATAGCAAGGGAACATTTCATGCAAAGATGGGCAGAATAAAGGACAGAAATGGTATGGACCTAACAGAAGCAGAAGATATTCAGAAGAGGTGGCAAGAATACACAGAAGAACTATGAAAAAAAATCTTAATAACCCAGATAACCACAATGGTGTGATCACTCACCTAGAGCCAGACATCCTGGAGTATGAAGTCAAGTGGGCTTTAGGAAGCATCACTAAGAAAAAAGCTAGTGAAGGTGATGGAATTCCAGCTGAGCTATTTCAAGTCCTGAAAGATGATGCTGTGAAGGTGCTGCACTCAATATGCCAGCAAATTTGGAAAACTCAGCCGTGGCCACAAGACTGGAAATTGTCAGTTTTCATTCCAATCCCAAAGAAGGGCAATGCCAAAGAATGTTCAAACTACTGCACAATCGCACTCATCTCACACGCTAGCAAAGTAATACTCAAAATTCTCCAAGCTAGGCTTCAACAGGATGTTAACTGAGAACTCCCAGATGTTCAAGCTGGATTTAGAAAAGGCAGATGAACCAGAGATCAAATTGCCTACATCTGTTGGATCATTGAAAAAGCAAGAGAATTCCAGAAAAACATCTACTTCTCCCTCATTGACTATGTTAAAGCCTTTGACTGTGTGGATCACAACAAACCGTGTAACATTCTTGAAGAGATGCGAAGACCAGATCACCTTACCTGCCTCCTGAGAAATCTGTATGCAGGCCAAGAAGCAACAGTTAGAACTGGACATGGAACAACAGATTGGTTCCAACTTGGGAAAGGAGTACGTCAAAGTTGCATATTGTTACTCTGCTTATTTATCTTACATGAAGAGTACATCATGTGAAATGACAGACTGGATGAAGCACAAGCTAGAATCAGGATTGCTAGGAGAAATATCAGTAACCTCAGATATGCAGATGACACCACCCTTATGGCAGAAAGGGAAGAGGAACTAAAGAGCCTCTTGATGAAAGTGAAAGAGAAGAGTGAAAAAAAGCTGGCTTAAAATACAGCATTCAAAAAACTTAAGATCATTGCATCTGGTCCCATCACTTCATGAAAATAGATGGGGGAACAATGGAAATAGTGAGAGACTTTGTTTTCTTGGGCTCCAAAATCACTGCAGATGGTGACTGCAGTCATGAAATTAAAAGATGCTTGCTCCTTGGGAGAAACGCTATGACAAACCTAGAGAGCATATTAAAAAGCAGAAACATTATTTTGCTAACAAAGGTCTGTATAATCAAAGCTATGGTTTTCCCAGTAGTCATGTATGGAGGTAAGAGCAGACCATAAAGAAAGCTGAGTGCCAAAGAATTGATGCTTTTGAACTGTGGTGTTGGAGAAGACTCTTGAGAGGACCTTGGACTGCAAGGAGATCCAACCAGTCAATCCTAAGGGAAATCAGTCCTGAATATTCATTGGAAGGACTGAATCTGAAGCTGAAACTCCAACGGTTTGGCCACCTGATACAAAGAACTGACTCATTAGAAAAGACCCTGATACTGGGAAAGATTGAAGGTGGGAGGAGAAGGGGATGACAGTGGATGAGATGGTTGGATGGCATCACCGACTTGATGGACATGAGTTTAAGAAAGCTCCAGGAGTTAGTGATGGACAGGGAAACCTGGCATGCTGCAGTCCATGGTGTCACAGAGTCAGACATGACTAAGCGACTGAACTTACTTCTGACTTCACCAAGTAAAAATAAAAGTACCACATCATCCAGCAATTTCACTTTGGGGTATATATCCACATGAGATGAAAACAGGATATCAAAAGATATCTGCACTTTCATATTCATTGCCACACTATTCACAGTAGCGAAGATGTGGAAATAACTTATATTTCTCTTATCTAATGAATAGGTTAAAAAAGTGTGATATAGATATAGATATAAACATTATTCAGCCTTGAGAAAGAAGATAATTCTGCCTCTTGTGGCAACATGGATGAAACTTGAGGGCATTATACTAAAGAAATAAGTCAGAAAGAAAAAGACAAAGACTGTATGATATCACTTATATGTAAAATCTAAAATAGTTGAACTCATAGTAACACACTAGAATAGTCGTTACTAAGGGCTGGGGGGGTGGAGGAAAAGGGGAGATTAAAAAGTGGCAAATCATCTATGTTTAAGAACTCCCAAAGAACTGTTTCAATAAATATTAAGAAAAATTTGCAGTACTAAAAAAGTTAATGCTAATCTACAGATTCAGTGTGATCCCTATGAAATTGTCAATGGCATTTTTCACAGAACTAGAACAAAAAATTTCATAATTCATATGGAAATACAAAAGACCCCGAATAGCCAAAACAGTCTTGAGAAAGAAAAATGCAGCTGGAGGAATCAACCTTCTTGACTTCAGATTATACTACAAAATTACAGTCATCAAGATAGTATGGTACTGGCATAAAAATAGAAATATAGACCAATTGAACAAGATAAAAATCCCAGAAATAAACCCATGCATCTATGGGTACCTTATTTTTGACAAAGTAAGCAAGAATATACAATGGGGAAAAGATAACCTTTTCGATAAATTATGCTGGGAAAACTGGACAGCTACATGTAAAACAATGACATAAGAACACTTCCTAACACCACACACAAAGATAAACTCAAAATGAATTAAAGATCCAAATGTAAGACCAGAAACTATAAAACTCTTAGAGGAAAACATAGGCAGAACACTAGATGATGTAAATCAAAGCAAGATCCTCTAATGACCCACCTCCTAGAATAAGGGAAATAAAAACAAAAGTAAGCAAGTGGTACCTAATTAAACTTAAAAGCTTTTACACAGCAAAGGAAACTCTAAGCAAGGTGAAAAGACAATCCTCAGAATGGGAGAAAATAATAGCAAATAAAACAACTGACAAAGGACTAATTTCCAAAATATACAAGCAGCTCATACAACTCAATGCCAGAAAAACAAACAACACAATCAAAAAGTGGGGAAAAGCCCTAAATAGGCATTTCTTCAAAGAAGACATACAGATGGATAACAAACACATGAAAAGATGCTCAACACTTCTCATTATTAGAGAAATACAAATCTAAACTACAATGAGATATCACCTCATACCTGTCAGATTGGCCATCATCAAATATCTACAAATAATAAATGCTGGCCAGGGTGTGGAGAAAAGGGAATCCTGTTGCACTGTTTGTGGGAATGTAAATTGATACAGCTACTATGGAAGATTTTTTTTTAAATACTTAATTAATTTATTTTACTTTACAACATTGTATTGGTTTTGCCATACATTGACTTGAATCCACCATGGGTGTACATGTGTTCCCCATCCTGAACCGCCCTCCCACCTCCCTCACCATCCCAGTGCACCAGCCCCGAGCATACTGTATTATGCATTGAACCTGGGCTGGTGATTCGCTTCACATATGATAATTCACATGTTTCAATGCCATTCTCCCATATCATCCCACCCTCGCCCTCTCCCACAGAGTCCAAAAGACTGTTCAATACATCTGTGTCTCTCTTGCTGTCTCACATACAGGGTTATCATTACCATCTTTCTAAATTCCATATATATATATTAGTATACTATATTGGTGTTTTTCTTTCTGGCTTACTTCACTCTGTATAATAGGCTCCAGTTTCATCCACCTCATTAGAACTGATTCAAATGCATTCTTTTTAATGGCTGAGTAATATTCCATTCTGTATATGTACCACAGCTTTCTTATCCATTCATCTGTTGATGGATATCTAGCCATGCCCTGGCTATTATAAACAGTGCTGCAATGAACATTGGGGTACACGTGTCTCTTTCAGTTCTGGTTTCCTCGGTGTGTATGCCCAGCAGTGGGATTGCTGGGTCATATGGCAGTACTATTTCCAGTTTTTTAAGCAATCTCCACACTGTTCTCCATAGTGGCTATACTAGTTTGCATTCCCACCCAGTGGTTCCCTTTTCTCCACACGCTCTCCAGCATTTATTGCTTGTAGACTTTTGGATAGCAGCCATTCTGACTGGTGTGAAATGGTACCTCATTGTGGTTTTGATTTGCATTTCTCTGATAATGAGTGATGTTGAGCATCTTCTCGTGTGTTTGTTAGTCATCTGTATGTCTTCTTTGGAGAAATGTCTGTTTAGTTCTTTGGCCCACTTTTTGATTGGGTCGTTTATTTTTCTGGAATTGAGCTACAGGAGTTGCTTGTATATTTTTGAGATTAATTCTTTGTCCATTGCTTCATTTGCTATTATTTTCTCCCATTCTGAAGGCTGTCTTTTCACCTTGCTTATAGTTTCCTTTGTTATGCAGAAGCTTTTAATTTTAATTAGGTCCCATTTGTTTATTCTTGGTTTTATTTCCATTATTCTGGGAGGTGGATCATAGAGGATCCTGCTGTGATTTATGTCAGAGAGTGTTTTGCCTATGTTTTCTTCTAGGAGTTTTATAGTTTCTGGCCTTACATTTAGATCTTTAATCCATTTTGAGTTTATTTTTGTGTATGGTGTTAGAAAGTGTTCTAGTTTCATTCTTTTACAAGTGGTTGACCAGTTTTCCCAGCACCACTTGTTAAAGAGGTTGTCTTTTTTCCATTGAATATCCTTGCCTCCTTTGTCGAAGATAAGGTGTCCATAGATGCTTGGATTTATCTCTGGGCTTTCCATTTTGTTCCATTGATCGATATGTCTATCTTTGTGCCAGTACCACTGTCTTGATGACTGTAGCTTTGTAGTATAGTCTGAAGTCAGGCAGGTTGACTCCTCCAGATCCATTCTTCTTACTAGAGACTGCTTTGGCTATTCGAGGTTTTTTGTATTTCCATACAAATTGTGAAATTATTTGTTCTATTTCTCTGAAAAATAACATTGGTATCCTGATAGGCAGTGCATTGAATCTATAGATTGTTTTGGGTAGTATACTCATTTTCACTATATTGATTCTCCAGATCCACGAACACAGTGTATTTCTCCATCTATTTGTGTCCTCTTTGATTATGGAGATTCCTTTAAAAAAACTAGGAATAAAACCCACATATAACCCAGCAATCCCACTCCTAGGCATATACCCTGAGGACATAAAGATTGAAAAAGACATATATACCCCAATGTTCACTGCAGCACCATTTACAATAGCTACAACATGGAAGTAACCTAGATGTCCATTGACAAATGAATGGATAAAGAAGTTGTGGTACATATACACAGTGAAATATTACTCAGCCATAAAAAGGAACACATCTGAGTCAGCTATAATGAGGTGGATGAATCTAGAGCCTATTATACAGAGTGAAGTAAGTCAGAAAGAGAAAGATAAATACAATATACTAAGGCATATATATGGAATCTAGAAAGATGGTACCAAGGAATTTACTTGCAGGGCAGCAGTGGAGAAATAGACATAGAGAACAGACTTGTGGACGTGGGGAGAGGGGAGGAGAGGGTGAGATGTATGGAGATAGTAACATGGAAACTTATATTACCATATGCAAAATAGATAAACCATGGGAATTTGCTGTATGTCTCAGTGAACTCAAACAGGAGCTCTGTATCAACCTAGATGGGTGGGATGGAGAGGGAGATGGGAGGAAGTTTCAAGAGGGAGAGGATGTATGTATACCTATTGCTGATTCATGTTGAGGTTTGACAGAATACAAAATTCTGTAAAGCAATTATCCTTCAATCAAAAAATAAATTAATTAAAAAAGAAAGAAAGAACACACATACACACACAAAAAGTGAATCTGGAGAAGAAAAGGTTGTCAAACTTGGTCAGACATTTGCACTAAAAATTACCCACAGAAGATCTATTATGTGTGTCTGGCCCAGCCTTGTGGGTTGCTCTGTGCACTTAGCAAATCAGGGATCACACAGGCCCTAAGTCCCAATGATTAAATGAACATATTAGTCTCAGAGATATGAGTTCAAGTCCTGACTCACAAGGTGCAAGACTTTGAGGAAGTTCACTAAGCTTCCTAAAGATGTTTTATCTATAATAACATTATTAAAATTTTTATTTATAGAGTTCTGCTGAGCAGAGAAGATAATATGTAGAAAAACCTTAACCCAATGTTTAGAATGATTTTTCTTAACCCCTGAAACTGTAATGACTGAATTTGTACAGGGTTATTTTTTTTCTAGTTTAACCATCCTCATATTTTAAGATTGTCCATCTAAAATTTTTAAAAACTATTGAAATTACTTGGAAACTCTAAATTTCTGAAATGCACTTCATTTTTTAAAAAAGAGAGCAAACCAAGCATGTTGCTACTCCTGACTGTTTCTGTCTTGATTTTCATTATCCTTCCTTGATTTTACTTTAAAGAACACTTGCTCTATTTTTGTCAAGTCTCTTTTAATTTACTAATTTTATTTATATTTGAAAAGCAAACTTATCTTATCCAGTGACCCAGATATAAATTAAATGTTATCTCACAATTTGTTTATTTAAGCATTTCACCCCCTAAATCTCTTTTAAAAAAGAGATTCTAGGTCTCCTGAAATGTCATTCCGTATTAAATCCGTCTTTGTCAGAACTTTTGTTCAGGTACCTTGGGCAAAAATGATGTATGCTTAAATATGTACATCAGCTACATTTTCTGCCTCTCAGCTCAAATAATTAGGTCCATTTCCCATTAAATATTTTTCAGAGGCCAAGATTATCTAGATAGATTTTTTAGTAATGTAACCTTAATTCTTACACTTGGCAAATTTCTCAAATAGTCCAATTTATCCTGTCACTCCTTTTCAATGTGACCTTATTAAAAGCCATTATTACATTTCCCCTTAATTTCATTTAGAGGACACTCATCTACTCTCAGCCTCTAGTTTCACCCCTGGACCTGTAGAGACACTTACCCTATCATATATATGGTCAATCCAAATCTTTTGCTTGCTAAGAAATGGAAGCATAATTTGGTTGTAAAGTGGAAAGTACTGTAAAAACCACATGGAAAGGTGGATTCTTTGTTTGGCAGATCAATGATGAAGCAAATACACATATAAGTTTGACTTGGCCTTAAGAAAACACAGACCCAGAAGAGCATTTTAGCAATGTGTTACTCCCCAGGTCTCCCTGGAGACCGCTAGATGAACCCAGCTCTGAGACCCTTGGCCAAGCCAAGAAGATGAAATGTCCAGAGTCCATGCTTGGAATGAAAAGCTACCCTCAGGATTTGCTTACCATCTCTGGGGCTGTATTCTCTTTCCACACTCTGTGGGGGGCACTAGTGACACTGTAGCAGGAAATTTTTAACAATTTCCATTTATATGAACTTTCTTGGGCCATTGCCCTTTAGAGTCTATGTCTCAGACCTCCCTGCCATGTAATATTGCATTCAACAACTTCTATCATATATTTGGATAACTTTAATAAGACCAGATTAAACTTATAGTTGGGAGAATACACATACATTTGGATGTTTCTTTGATCACTGTCAATAATAATTTTTTACTGTATTCTAGCCCTGATTCCTTAAAAATCAGAAACTAAGAATAGACCCTTATACTTTAACCCTTAATTAGGAAGTGTAATCCCAAGTTCTGGAGAAGGGAATGGCTACCCACTCCTGTATTCTTGCCTGGAGAATTCCATGGACAGAGGAGTCTGGTGAGCTCAGCTATGACAAATCTAGACAGCGTATTATAAAGCAGAGACATTACTTTGTCAACAAAGGTCCATATAGTCAAAGCTATGGTTTTTTGAGTAGCCATTTATGGATGTGAGAGTTGGACCATAAAGAAGGCTGAGCACTGAAGAACTGATACTTTCGAACTGTGGTGCTGGAGAAGACTTTTGAGACTTCAGGGAAATCAAACCAGTCAATCCTAAAGGAAATCAACTCTGAAAATTCGCTGGAAGGACTAATGCTGAAGCTCCAGTACTTTGGCCACCTGATGTGAAGAGCTGACTCATTGGAAAAGACCCTGATGCAGGGAAAGATTGAAGGCAGGAGGAGAAGGGGACAACAGAGGATGAGATGATTTGATGGCATCACCAGTTCAATGAACATGAGTTTGAGCAAACTCCGGGAGATGGTTAAGGACAGAGAAACCTGGCTTGCTGCAGTCCATGGGGTCACAAAGAGTCAGACATGAGTGAGCAACTGAACAGCAACAACAGTACCAAGTTAGCAAGAAGAAGGGGAAAAAATGGAAGTGAAGCTGGGAAGGAAAGAGGGCAAATAAAAGATGGTGCACCATGGGACTGACCAAAGCCACACAGCAAAATACAACTCACTCACATAGAATGGGTCCAGAGAGGCTGCAGGTCTTAAAACAGTCTATTAGGGGAAAAAGGAAGAACAATAACTTCTTCCCATCTCCAGTTTCTTATTGGTCTACAAGACATTAGCTTACTTACACTTCTGGGTTAAGTTACTTGGGCCTCCTAGGAAATCCCTAGGAAAGCAGGTGTTTTGTGGGGCCCAGTCCAATGTGCCGGGATGGTGGTTTCCCTTTATCAGTCAGCTCAGCATGTGGGGGCTCCTCTGAGTATGGCAAGAGGGGCATCCACAGTGTTAAAGGCACCAGGAAAAACACAGGCATTAAGAAAGGTCTTTCCTTAGGGCCACTCCTACTGGCAAGCAAGGGATGTGACAAGGTTCAGGAGAGACCTGATAGATAAGAAGTAACATAAGCTGAGTACAATCTACTGAGTATCATAGTGTACGTGACAATGAGCTAGACACAGCAAGTGCAGCCCATGGGGATAATGGATCAAGGATGGGCTTATGCTTAGGCAAAATAAGCAGCTAGCTACATGGTGTGGTTTGAGGAAAACCAAGAAATCTCCTCCCTCCCACATAGTTCCCCAATCAAGCTGCTCAACTAAAAAAGATCACAGTTTGAATCTGTTCTTTGTTTGAGGCTCTGAGAGATTCTGTTAAGATGTAAGCATATTAGATAAAGTATAACATATTGAGTCAATGCCCCCGATTGCTTTATTTATAAAGGGCAAGACTCTGGGGGAGTGAACTTCAGGAAGGATAGTTTCATTAGGGTAAAACGAAATGAGGGCTGAGGGTGAAATAGTCAAATTCCACTTGGTACTTACTGCCCAAGGAGGATATATCTGGTTAGGAAACAACTAACTGAGGAGTCCTGAGTAATTGGAGGGCAGACTGAAGTTGGAGAGCTTGAAGTGAGGAAGGGAGAGGAGAGAATGAATGGGCAGTGTTAAAGATCGATTTCTCTACTTCACCTTTGACCTTGGTTCATTCAGTGCCCCCTTTTCCATGAGTCAAATTACAGAGAGGTTGAACACTGTGTGAAACTCTGGCTTCAGGCCTCACTTTGCAAGTGCTTCTCTCAAACTTAATTACCTCAGAATTCCATTAAGGGATCTTTTGCACTATGGCATGTTTACATTATGTTGGTCTCTCCTTCACCCTCCAAAAGTCTCTGGCAAAGACTCCTTCTCCCTTCCCCCTTCCCCCTCTCTCCTTCCCCCTTTTCCCTTTTCCACTGTTGGAAAGCCAGGCTTCAAGTATAGAGAGAAGCCAAACATTCCTAAAAGTGCTTTCAGAAGGAAATTCTACAAAGAAGTCTCTTAAATCAAGCACCCCCTTCTCCATTTCCCAACACACACACACACACACACACAATTTTTTTCCATACAGCGTTTAAGGAGAAAAACAAATAACTCTTGTGTGCATGGTTCTAGAAATCTTGGTGAGCTCATGGTGGCCCATCTATTAATGGTTTGGGGATGTGAAATTCAAGGTCAAGTTAAGTGTGAATATTTGGGATGATTTCTATTGCTGTCTCATATGGTTTTCAGACTCTTCTGTTCATAGATTCAAGTCAAGTATTTCCTCCTAAGATCCTGCCCCTGATTCACTGCACCACTTACATTCCACATTTAAAAGACATCTCCCTATGACACTAAAATGTTTGATGTTATTAAAATCATGCTATTGATAGTCATATCAATTATGTCATGAGTGTGATGCTTAGTATATCTATTAATAAAACTTGGGTTTTCCTCTTTTGGGGTTTCTGCAAAAATAATTTATAGAGACACAAATAGTAATATTAAAGCTATCAACCATAAAAGTCAATACTTGACAGCATCTTGTAATTTAAGAGTTGCATACATATGAATTCAGATTCTGTGCTTTCTAAATGTACATACATTAGCTGTACACCAGAAATTTAGAGTTTCAGAAGCAGAAAGCTGTCAAATGATGAAGCACTGATGTTTTGAAAATGAACTTTTCAGCAAAGTAGGAAAATTGGCAAAAAGGGTTAGTACATAAAATACATATGTCTCTTTATTCCACTAAATTGTCCTTAGGTATATCCATTAACATTGTTTCTTTACTGAACATCTCTTTTTGAAAAAGTTTTCATATTAGCTTTGAAGTGAGAATTTCCCGGAAAGGGGAAAAGCTTTGCTTATGATTTTGGAAGTTCATTTGCAAATAATATAAAGCATAATCTTCAATTTAAAAATTCACTATATTAATAAGATTATAATCATCTTGTTACTATATTTCTCAAGTCCAAAATATTTTCACAATAAAAAAGGATCAACAGAGAAAAGTAATTTGCTGTTTCAGGAGGTGAGTTTATTCAAAATGATCTGTATTTTTGGACCTATTTGAGAATTCAAGTTCAGTTATTTGTAATGTAAGTTTCCCCACAACTTGCCAGCCAATGGGTACAAATGTAGGGGGAGCAGAGATGTTACTTCAATTGTAACAACACTTGTTTCATTGACTTTTTTTGCTGGTTGTTCCTTTTTAAAATTAAAATATAGCTGATTTACAATGCTGTGTTAGTTTCATGTGTATAGCAAAGTGATGCAGTTTTACATATATATATATACACATATATATATATATATATAAATCATACATACATATATATATGTGTGTGTGTATGTTTTTCAGATTCTTTTCCCTTAAATTTCAAGTGTAGTTCCCTGTGCTATATGGTAGGTCTTTGTTGTTTATCTACTATATATATAGTACTATTAAACACAAACTCCTAATTTATTCCTTTTCCCATTTTCCCTTTGGTAACCATAAGTTTATTTTCCATGTCTGTGGGTCTATTTCTGTTTCGTATGTAAGTTCATTTGTATCATTTTACTTTGATTCTACATGTAGATGATATCATATGATATTTGTCTTTCTCTGCCTGGCTTACTTCTCTTAGTATGATAATCTCTAGGTTCATCCATGTTGCTGCAAGTTTCATTGACTTTTGCTACCCATTCTATGCAAAGTAGGCTTCCTGGTGACTCAGATGGTAAAGAATCTGCCTGCAATGCAGGAGACCTGGGTTCTGTCCCTGGGTTGGGAAGACTTTCTGGAAAAGGGAATGACTACCCACTCCAATATTCTTGCCCAGGAAACCCCATGGATAGAGGAGCCTGGAGGGCTACAGTCCATGGGGTTCTAAAGAGTCAGGCACAACTTTGTGACTGAACAACAACACTTTGGCTATGGGGAAATGGTACAATATTAGTCATTGGTAGAAAGCATATCACATCCTGAGGTCAGTTCTCCAGCCTCGTAGATACAGGTTCCTACTGTAATTTGGAGCCATATCTTCAATAAGCTATTTCAACCTTCAAGGAAACCATCTGCTTTTTGAGTAGGGGAGCACATGGCAAGAGAAGTGAATTTCATGGCCAAGAGGCCAAGCCACATTTCTTTTCCTGAAAAATTAGATGTTTGATGGAAAGCAATGTTATGTGAAAAAAAATTTGATAGTGAATAGTTCATTATGTAAATCTATGAATGGTTGTACTGGCAATAGTATCATGGGCAGGGATGGCAATCTATATTCAGAATACATATATTGGCTGGCCAAAAAGTTCATTTTGGGGTGAGGGTTTGTAAACCCAAATGAACTTTTTGGCCAACCCAAATATATTCCAGTAACAACAAATTGCTGCTCTCTCCATGATGAAAGAGGTTGAAGGTAATCAGTCTCCCACTAAGCAGCTGGCTGATCTCCCCTACCTGCCCCCTCCAGTGTTGGCAGACAGGCCGCTCTATAGTGATGGTAGCCAGAGCAGCCTAAGTAAGGTAAAGTCAATGTGGTTGAGCCCATGCCTACTCCCCGTTCTTGATGCCACAGTCATTTTGCATCTTGAGTAATCTGTCACAAGGTAGCTTGGGAAAGAAGCCAACTAAAATCCACAGGATAGCTATTTGGAATGACCAGCTTTGCCACTGGTGAAAGTGGAGAAAGTGAAAAATTTCCACTTTTTCACTGGAGAAAGTGAAAAAATTGATCGTATTTGCATGAGAAGATGGAAAGGAAGAGATGTTAGTTTAAGCAAAAGAATAAAGGCAGGGATAATCATAGTGTCTGGCAAAGCATACAGAGTCCAGGCTAACTGGAGGCAAGTTTGTGCTATAATGAACCTTTTGGGAAAAAACAAACAAACAAAGAAAAACCCACAAAGGTTAGAAAGGAAGAGTGTGGTAAAGTTCTATTAATAACAACAACACATAGTAATATTATCTTACATTTACCAAGTCTTTAAGGTTTATCCCCTGGAGAAGGAAATGGCAACCCACTCCAGTACTCTTGCTTGGGAAATCCCATGGATGGAGGAGCGTGATAGGCCACAGTCCATGGGGTCGCAAAGAGTCGGACACGACTGAGCGACTTCACTGTCACTTTCACTTTAAGGTTTACTGTGCTGAGCAGTTTGTATGTATTATATTATTTAAACCTTAAAAATTATATGAGCTAAATAGTGATACTACTTGCAATGGACTGAATGTTTGTGCCTCCCTGCACCAAATTCATATGGTGAAACCCTAATTCTAGTGTGACAGGGTTTGGAGATGGAACCTTTGGGAAATAATGAGGTCAGGGTGGTAGAGCCTTCATGTATGGAATTTGTGTCCTTATAAGAAGAGGTCATAGAGCTAGCAGGTGCTCTTTTTACCCTGTGAGTATACAAGAATCCAGCACTTTGCAACTGGGAAGAAGACTCTTTCTAGAACCCAATGATGCTGACACTCTGATGTTGTACTTTCAGCCTGCAGAGCTGTGAGAAATACATTTCTATTGTAGATCTGCCACCCAATTTCTGGTATTTTGTTATAGCACCCCTAAATGACTAAGACACTATTATTATGCCCATTTTAGAGAACAGTTCCATGAGGTTAAGTAAGAAAATATAGAGGCCCTCTTGACAGTGACCCACAGAAGACAACAGAAGTTGTTTAAACTGAGCTTTACTGCCTTACCATTCAAGCCGAGTAGTATTGACTCTAATGTTAGATGAAGGGGAATGATTGGGGACATGTGAGCAAAAACAAAGCTTCAAGAAAATTAATCTAGCAATGTTACATGGATTAGTCTGTTTCTCTATTGGGGGACAATTAAGAGGAAATCAAATGGGAAAGGTTTGAGCTTTGAAGATAGTTCCAGGTTTGTATATCAGGTCTGTCTCATGGCCTGCAAAATTCTTAATTTTATGTTCCTCTATTTCCTCATCAGTAATAAGAACATTTTAAGGAATAAATGATGCTAAGTGTATTATGCTTATACGTGATACAGAGTCAATAGTCCTTAAATATTGATCCTTTTCTTTCCATCCCCTTTCTCCCCAGTAGTGACTGTTGGAATAGGTTTCTGGAAGCTTTTCAAAATGGGAATCTCATTGTTCTAGAATTTTTTAAATGGCACTCTTTCAGAGAGTGGATAATAGCTTGGACACAAATCCATCCAACAAACATTTATTACTAGTCATCTGCCTTTCTTAATATTGGGATCTGGAGGGACAAAAACCCATGTGGTATGGTATCTGGCCAATGGATAGATAAGTCTAAACTAGTGATATAAGGGCCATAGGAAAGTTTGTACCAGGAAACACAGGAAAACAGTTGGGGGAGTGTAGGAGTCTACGATCAGTTCCCACAATGGAACTCAATTTTCATTGATTATATTTAAAGTTCAGAAAAGAACAAGATCACTCCAAAAGTCTTACATTATCCTCTTTTTTAAAAAAAAAGTTAACAAATTATCTCTCCTCTCATCCTCAAAAGAAAGAAGATGATTGGAGAAGATCATCAGTGAATAAGGTGGTAGTCTCAAGTTTCTCTCTTGGTCACTAAGAAACTAGCTGGTACAAGGCAAAAAGCACAACAAGGGGACTAATTATTTTTCCCAACAGATCCAATGGCAAATAATGGGAATGGAGAATAAAAAAGAGGACCTCAATACTCTTTGAATGCTAATGGAAAATAATAATTTGGTTGAGAAGGAAAGAACAATTGGAGAGAAAGGATGATACTTCGTTTTCATCTTTTGAGAGCACAAATGGGGAAAGACAGGTCAGGAACAAGGATGGAGTTAATAACTTGCCTGTGAGAAGTTCAACTTACCAGACTGTCTCAAAAAAACTGGAAAAAAAATCATGGTATAGCACTGAATTTTAAGTTGTTCCCATCATAAATCGATTTTCTTCCCTGGTCCTTCAGTAAAATGTATCCTACCCTTCCTGCTTGTGTGGAGACATAGTATCAGTAACAAACAGAAGCACAGGATGTCAAAGAGAAGTGTGGCTGGTCCCATTACAAACTAACCATGGCTTTTCTGAAGTAACAGCCCTGAGAAAATGGGTTTAGGGAGTTCAGATGTTGAACTGACCAGCGGTCACAGAGCCACCAGGGAGGAGTGAGGAAGTTTGCACTGAGGGCTGGACAATTGAAGCAGAAATGATATGAAACTTCCTCTGACCCGGGATGAAGATGAACTTTGAAAACTGAAGAGGCAACTTTGAAGAGGGTACTAAGTCCTGTCCCTTGACAGGACTCTATATATATACATATTATATTTGTAACAAGATTCATCCATCTTTTTGCTTTTCTCTCTAAACAGAATTTCTATGCACTGTCACTGTTTCATTAACTTCCCTCAGAAGAATGTCATTTCCACCTCTGTGACAATCTAGGTGTCCAAATCTAACTCTGACACAAGGACTCCATATACTCAGCCTTCCATGTACTCACACGACACAAAATACTCTGCCAAGTGGTGCAAACTGGAAACGAAGATGTTTTAAAAAATAAACCTCACCTGTTCACAGCTGACAGCCTCCTTGCCCCATGGGAAATTTGGGCAAAGAAGAGCAGTGGCTGTTACTCAGCTTCCCCAAAGCTTCAGGGACTCACAGGAGTCTATTATCAGTGGTGATTGTTATCTGTCCAGAATGAAGCATTTTCAAACAAGGGCAAATTGTGATGCAGGTCCCCAACCTACTGACAAAAATTTCAATATTTTCTAAAGTTCAAATGAAACTTTATATGGGTGTTATTGACGGGGTGCTAATGCATCTTATGAAATAGAAAACATGATTTGATATTTCTCCTCACTCCTACATGCAAGTAAAAGGAAAATTTCCATGAACCATCTTCACTCCTGTGATGTGTAGTTCCTCTTCATCATTTTAGCAATGCTGGGTTTAAGACCTGTCAACACATGACCGAATTAAGCTAGAAACAAGTAATGTGTATACATATACACACGTATATATAGGGGCTTCCCAGTGCGCTAGTAGTAAAGAACCCACCTGCCAATGCAGGAGATGTAGGAGACATGGGTTTGATCCCTGAGTTGGGAAGATCCCCTGGAGGAGGGCACGGTCACCCCCTCCAGTATTCTTGCCTGGAGACTCCCATGGACAGTCCATAGGGTCACAAAGAGTAGGACATGACTGATGTGACTTAGCATGCATGCATGCATACATATATATATATATATATATATATATATATATAATATGTAATGTATGTATAATTTATTTGTGTATATTCATTGCTAATTTACAACATATATTTATCATTGAAATAATCAATTATTAGACAACCATATACAACTCTCCTTCCCCTTCCTCATCTACCCTCAGCCCCCATCCCTATGCACTACAACCTATGCCACAACCATCAGGTTATTTGTTTTTTCTTGAACCCAACTAATGTTTTCAAGCCTTGGATCAACAGTTCTTAACTTTTGCCCCAAAGTGACACATATAAGGTATGTGCACCCATGTGCAATAAAACAACTCACGTAGCCATGTCTAGATGTTGACAAATCCCAAAATTCTGCAGAGAAGTAAAACAGTGTCACAAGTCGAAACAACCCAGATATTAACTGGAGGTAACAGGCTGCTGGTGAGGCACGATTCCCTCTGAGCAAACTCTTGAGAACTAAGTTCTCTCCCACTCAAAGCAAGGGGGTGAGAATGAATATTTATAGGTATAACCTTGAATTTCCTCTAATTTTAAAAATATGAATCATATTCAAACTTTGGTGCTTTATTATATTTGCCATGGACCACACACATGCTGCTTTAGTCCTTCCTACTCTTGTATGCTAAAATGCTTATCCTCATATCACGACATCGTCTAAGGTTCAATTTAAATACCACCTCCTCCAGGGAAGCAGATGCTGTGTGCGCCTCAGCCAAATTCTGTCTCCATGCACCACGCAAGTTTATAGCTCTCTGTCTGAGACCTTTCAGTGGTTGGACAGGAATGGACTAGCCCATATGTGGGACAGCTCAGAAGTACTGGAAAGTTAACACCGCTGGGCAGAGCTCTCAAACAATGATGAGGATTTGGCAAAATAATATCTCATCTTCCTTTCTCTTCAAGTAGAACAACACTGACATGTGCTCTTCACCATCTCCCAATATATCCCCAATGGGCTCCAATTGCTCATAACAAGTGACATGCCTAGCACCCTCTTTGGCTTCCTGAGATCATCTCCCAAATAAACCTTGTGTTGAAATACTACTCTCAGTCTCTGCTTCTAGCGGAATCCAACCTAAGATTTCTTGGAAATCCTTTTCCAGTGACCCCATAGAAAGTAACTCCTTGGCCATTAAAAGGAATAGAATAATGCCATTCACAGCAACATGGAAGGATCTAGAGATTGTCATGCTGAGTGAAGTAAGACAGACAAAGACCAATATCAGATGATATCACTTATATGTGGAATCTAAAACAATGATAAAAATGAACTTATTTATGAAACAGAAACAGACTTACAGACTCAGAGAATGAACTTACAGTTGTCATGGGGGAAGAATGGGGACAACAGATAGGCAGTTTGAGATCAGCATCAGCAGTCTGCTGTATTTAAAATGGTTAACCAACAAGGACCTACCGTATAGCATAGGGAACTCTGCTCAGTGTTATGTGGCAGCCCGGATGGGTGGGACTTTTAGAGGAGAATAGACACATGTATATGTATGGCTAAGATGCTTTGTTGTCTACCAGAAACTATCATGACATTGCTAATAGATTAGACTCCAATATAAAGTAAAAAGTTGAAAAAAAAAAACACCAAAATAACTCCTTCCCCTTCTGGTCTCCCTTAAGACTTTGCTAAAAAAAATGACAAATAGAATATTAAAAAAAAAAAAAACCACAGCGAATAATAGATATATCTGTCCCTCCTCCTAAGCATTTGAAGGTAAGGATTTTGATTTCTCTATACAGCTTCAAATAGCTGAGCACAGCACTTTACACATTCTTAGTGCTTCATAAATATCTTTTCATTTGAATTAATATCAATACAACTATAGCATCAAAGATAGCAATTCTTAATGTTTTCTTCTGCCTGGAATATTATTAAAAAACAAACACGGTGAAGAGAGTGAAGGTTTAGCATCACAATGATAGCTAGCTAAAGCATTTTATTCAACGTCTTCTCAGATTCATTTTTAAAATGTATACTAACTTAACAAAAGGGAAACATTATGGTAGCATGATAAATGAATTCTGAGAATAAGATAGCACAATAAACCAAGGAGAGGTTTCCAGCAGCGTGTGTAATCAGGGAGAAACTTTCATCAATTTCATGACAGGTAGGTGTGGATTAGGAAACATAATCAGTAATCAAGGCATGCTCAAACTCTGAGCAGAAAAGCACAGCTTGGAAGTGAGTGGAAGAAGGTTAGGATCACCACCACTTTCTGCCTTCCGCTCAGAGCACAGAGCTACAGTAGGACGAAAGCCAGTGTCACTCTTTTAACTTCACAGGGACTATCTTCAGGTGCGGAGGAGGCATCGTTCTCCCAACACCTTCTCCAGCCTCCTTTTATGGAGTTCCATGTGCAACATGATGGTTCAAAGCAGTGGGGAGGATTAAAAATGGACCAAGGAATCCTGAGATACCCTCTAGGGCAAAGCATTCTATGTGTAGACAGAGGACAAGGGTAGACTGGCATGAACCACTGTGGTCAAAAATAACTTCTATGAAATAAAGCATTGCATGACAGTCAGGAATAGACTGAAATCAGACAGACCTGAGGTGGAGTCCTATCTCTTCTTACTATTTGTCCCAAGATTTTGAGTTACTTAATTTAGTCAAAACTTAGGGTCCTTATAAGTAATAGGAAATAAGAATCGTAGCTCTCTCACAGAGTTCTTAAGAGAAGTAAATCAGATAATATAAAGATGTTACAGAAGTACCCAATAGAGTCACCAAGATTATTTCCTCCTCCTTCTCCTCCAATCACACCATCACTTATGCATTCTGCAGAGTCAAAAAATGAGGCAGTTGAAGAGGAAAAGTTTCCCTTCCAGTTCAGCAGATCTATAAGAAATGAATGCTTACAGAGTAATGGATTTGGGTCTCAGGGTTATGCAAATCAAACTAGCATCTGGCTTTATAGCTGAGAAGGGAATTCTCTCAGCTTCCAAGTAGACAGTCGAAGCAAATAAGGGTGATCAAGCCCCTACCTGTTACAAACATGGGGCCAGTATAGATTTTTTCTCATTTGATTGGAAATAAAACAATTGAAAATGCAGGGTCTAGGAAATTTTCTAGTCTACTTACAAGAAAATGTATTCCCTGGACAATTCAGAAAAGGGAACAGATTCAATGACATGTAATCACAGCAGAAACGGAAAGAAAATTTTAGAAAGTTTCTGCTCTGATCTCAATAAAATTAGTAACATTTTTGCTAATGTTAATCTAGAACAGATTTATGATAAGAAAAAAGTAGGATAAGATAAAAGAAGTGTTGCATATGAGAAGTTTATGAGCTTACTCAAAAGGAGTAATAGAATGAAAATCTACATTGAAAACCATAACTAGAAAAATTGACTAAGCAGAAAATTGAATGCACAATATAAGCAGAAAAAATTTAGAAATTCTCCCAGAGCACAGAGGGAAAGATGTGTGTGTGCTCAGTCGCTCAATTGTGTCCGACTCTTTGCAACCCCATGGACTGTAGCCTGCCAGGCTCCTCTGTCCATGGGATTCTCCAGGAAAGAATACTGGAGTGGGTTGCCATGTCTTCCTCTGGGGATCTTCCAGACTCAGGGATTGAACCTGGGTCTCCTGCATTGCAGGCAGATTCTTTACCATGCTTCACACATAGGAATATAACAAATCATATTACTTATTCTTTGGTCACACTTAAAATTATAAATTTACACCAGGTTACAATACACAATCCCCTCCACAGAGCCAGAGGTGCTACTTCGAGTTCCTAACTCGTCACTTACTTTGCCTGGGTGAGAAGAATAAGAAGAGAAGGATCCACAGGCTTGTGGGGTTGCCCTGGCTGCTGTCTCTGGCTCTGGGCTGAAGCAGATTTCCTGTGTTGCTACTGAAGATCCTACCTGTGGCTGAGATGTTCAGTCTGCACCATCCCAGCTCAAATTTGGCAGATGTAGTTAGTGGCTGCATCCCCACATCTGTTATGTCTGGCTTTCTCTTTGTATTACTATCTGGAGCACTGATTATCAAACTTGAGCATGTATCAGAATCACCTGGAGGACTTGTAAAAACATAAGTCACTGGGTCAGAGGGTCTGGGGTAGGGCCTGAGAATTTGCATTTATGAACATATGCCAGGGAATGCTAATGCTGCTAATCTGGATATCACATTTTAATAACCATTGGTTCTAGAGGAGGGGTTGGAAAATGTTTTCTGCACAGGCCAAGTAGTAAATATAACAGGCTTACAAGCCATACAGTCCCTGTCACTCTGCTACTGTAGCTTTAAAAACAGCCAGAAACAATACATAAGTAAATGGTGATGATTTCAATAGAACTTTGTTTACAAAAACAGGTGGTTGGACTGTGGGCTCTAATTTGCCACCCTGCTTGATCTAGAATACAACAGGAGATTCTGAGACCTTAATTCTTGGAACCTAATATGTAATTAGCAAGTAGAGGAGGATGATCTGCAAAAGAAACAAGATAGGGTCAAAGATGTAAGAAGAGAATCAGGAGCATTATGTCATGGAAGCCAAAGAAAAAGGGACTGATCAACATAGCGAATGCTCTGGCAATCAGTAAGCTGAGATGAACAACTTCTATAGGATGTAGTGAGTCAGAATAATGCCTTATCATCACTGAGAGGACTATTTTAGGGAAGGGATGAGGCCAGAACTCATAGAAGATGGAAGATTTAGTTGGAATAAGAAAAAGCAGGAGCTGGGGACTTCCCTGGTAGTCCAGTGGTTAAGACTTCACCTTTCAATGCAGGGGGTATGGGTTTGATCCCTGGTAAGGGAGCTAAGACCCCACATGCCTAAAGGCCAAAACAACCAAACCATAAAATAGAAGCAATACTGTAAAAAAATCAATAAAGACTTTAATAATGGTCCAGATTTTTTAAAATGATCTTAAAAAGTGAGAAAAAAAAAAAAAAACGGGAGTTGCAAGAATGCTGCCCCATTTCAGATCTCTGAAACAGAGACATGATCAATTTCAAATGGTCACAATTTCTTTGTTACTCCTCCCATTGAGAGGTGGAGTCTAACTTCTCTGCCTTTGAATCTGGGTGGGCTTTAGTGACTTGCTTGCCAATAGAATATAGCTTAAGTTATATTCTGGGCTAAACCATGAGAAGTCTTGTGGGTTCTACCTGAATCTCCTGGGACATTCACTCTGAAGAAAATTGTAGACTCTGTAACAAAATGGTCTACTCTGAGACTACCATGCTGTGAGGATGTGATAGATTTGGGGGAGCTAGAGAGGCCAAGAAGCACTGAGACACCAGAAATGTGACTAAAGAAGCCATCTTGGAAGTGGAGGCTCTGGCCTTAGCTGCTGCATCCTGTGCCACATAGATTAGAGAAAAAATTCCCACCTAAACCAGTCCTGAACTCCAGATCTACAATATCTTGAACAAAATGAAAATGATGTTTTAAAGTCTTCAGTTTTACGATAGTCTGTGATACTATAAGAGACATATGGTAAATTACAAAGACTTTGGAGAGTCCCTTGAACTTCAAGGAGACGAAACCAGTCAATCCTAAAGGAAATTAACCCTGGATATTCATTGGAAGGATTGATGCTGAAGCTGAAGCTCCAGTACTTTGGCCACCTGATGGGAAGAGCTGACTCATTGGAAAAGGCTCTGATGCTGGGAAACATTGAAGGCAAAAGGAGAAGAGGACAGCAGAGGATGAGATGGTTAGATAGCATCATCAATTCAATGGACATGAACTTAAGCCAACTGCAGGAGATAGTGGAGGACAGGGAAACCTGCGTGCTGCTGACCATGGGGTTGCAGAGAGTTGGACATGACTTAGCGACTAAACAACAACAACATGTGGGCAGACAGGGTACCAGGAGAGTTTACTTTTTAAGTGGTGGGAAGATGGGGGACTTGGGTGGATTTAATGAACCTCAATAACCCAGTTGGAGGTGAAAACATCAGGATGTGGCCCTGTCAAATTTACAAGTTGCTCATGCATTGACATAGCACAAAACCTCCATTTGGCTTTGAGAGTAGGAAGGGAAACTGGCTTTTTTAATTGCCAATAATTTATTCAGAGTCTATGTGAGAGACTTTTAGGACCTGAACCCTCAAGAGTGGGGCAGTCCATGGTTGGTGGATAACAAAATAAGAGGAAAACTCAGAGTAATAGAAAACCCCCCTCAAATCCTGCATCTCGAGTTTCAAATTTTTCCCTGTCATTGGTTGATCGACAGAGTCTCTCCAGAGGTGCTTGGGATTTGTGTTAAAGCACAACACAGTATTTTTTTCTTTCATTTTTGAGTCCGCCAAAGGAGCCAGAGACAACAGGGCAGAGTGTGCTGCATTATTAATAGAAAAAGCATTTTCCATATTATTAAGAGTATCTACACTCTTAAAGCTACGCAAATGCTAAATTTTGCCAGGTGAAAGACTGAACAAACCACTCAGATTTGTGCCACTGCCGTGTGCTGGATTTCCAGAGTCGTCTTGCTAAATGTGAAATTAACAGGAACATGGTTTCCAGAGCCATTGCAACTTGCATCTGAATTGCACAAAGGATGTCTCAGAAACTGTGTGGTGACAAACAACATATCTAACAGCAGGGTAATCCCTGGTTCAATGGAAGGAACAGAGTACATGCAAGTGTGGAATCAGAACGCAGAGTCTTTCAACTCTCTGGATTGCCGTGAAAATGTAAACTAGAGAACTAAGTCAAAAACCATGACATCATTAGAACTATTTTATAGGCAGAATAAACAAGATAGCTCTACAACAGATATTGCAAGTAGGCAGGTAGGAAATAAAACCAAATTCCAGGTGCTGTTTGTTTCCCATGGCGGGTGGGGGGGGGCGGGGAATTTTGTGACTAGAAGTTCCAAAGAAAAGGGCCAAGAACAATGTCTTCCTAACACCTGGCTTTGAAAACAGATGACTTTAACAATTAAATGCCAACAGACTCACGCAAGTTAATAAGTACATGGGTATTTAATTTCTAGGAATATTCCCTCATGAAAAGGTCTCTGCTCACTGAAATCTTCACCTTTTGTAATGAGATATCTGACAGAAATGTTGTCTTTTGCTCTTCTTCTGAACATTAAGATTCTAGACTAATTCCATCAGTCAGTTTAAGCCAAGAGCCTTTGGAAAGAATGGGAGACAACATAAAACCAAAAAATAGAGTTCAGATTAGACCATATTTTCAGGTAGTTCACATACTTACAGTGTCAAATGCAAGCACAGTCTGAGGCCTGGTTGCTAATTTATTTCTAACTGTAAGTTGAGAAAAATCATTGCCCTAGATGGAATATGCTAGGTTGCTATAGAAACGGACCCCTCTCCCACCTCGTATTTTACTGTTCACAGCTTTCCAAGTGAAGCTGTGCTATGTCGCTTCTTTGACTGACTAAAGAGGCAGTTTCTACAATTTTTTTTCCACCACTCATATTGCCCTTTGCAAAGTCTAAAGAGGTTGATATTTCCTCTTCCTTCTGGGTATGAAGTGAGATAATTCAACAGAGTAATTATAATAAACAATTTATCCCATTCAGATTTACTGTCTCATCCTTGCTTTCTTTTCCAAGAGCATTAGAAATCCATCACCGGTTTGAGATCTCTTTAAAAATGCATGAAGGGAAGAAAATTGGCAGCACAGTTAAATGAATTTAATTCAGCCAGATTTTACATTATTAACTCACTTCCGAAGAGCTGAATGCAGGGAACGAGGGAAGAAGAAAGTGGAACTAAAATTGGACCATTGATCCTGGCAGTCTTGGTGCCAGGCAGACGTGGGAAACAGGCTAGAAAAACTGTAAATGTCTTTTGACACCAGCTACAGATACAGAGCATTCATTTATTTTAATCAGTATGAGATATGTATTAGGTGGATTGTCCCTCCTGACTCACTATCCAATGCACCCTGATCCTGACTTAACTGATGCCAGAGTTGGCAGCCTCACAGTCCAGCATTGTTTGGAATAGCATATTAGAGCAACAGGACTTCTCTCTTCCTCTGTTGTTAAAAAGAAAGAGCAAATGCCTAAAAACCAATAGAAGAGGACACTCACAATTCAAGTGATTACACTCAAGCTCTGAGATTGAGACTCTGTCTTTGGAAGGAAGAAGAAGTCTATATACATAATAAAGTGTTCAGGCAATGAAATAAAGTTCTGAATGCATGTGCTTTACGTTGTTCCATAGATAAAACAGCAGAGATGTTTATCCCCTTCAATTCCCATCTGAATGCTGAATGCTGAAAATACAGGCCTTCTGGTATCAAAGACATAACTTCTATCTTACTCAGTCTTTGCCTTTAAAAATAGATGCTTTTCTACAAGGATTAACACCTTTCTGGCTTCTGATGCACTACTTACTTGTTAAGTGACTCAATCTATTTATTGTAAATGATTAAGAAGCCAGATGACCATCCTTTTTAAAAAGTCACTGAAGTGAGACTTTTAAAATGTTAAGGTGTGCTAGTCTTTGGGCAATTCACAAATAGCTTGCTCTCCTTCTGGCATAGGATGGGATTATACCTCCCTCCCTCATTTGAAATCAGGTAAGGCTATATGACTTTGTTTGGTCAATGAAAGAGTGTTAAAGTGATATTTCTGTGTGGAAGCTTTAAGGGCCAGAACGTGATTCACTACATTTCTTTTCCCTGCTGGAGTGATAAGGCAAGCAGTGATCAAATGGAATCTCCTTAAGCCTACAACAATGAGATTCCTCCAGATGACATATATTGGGCAAAGATTAAGAGTGAAAAATAAACTTGTCTTATATAAAGCTCATGAAATTTTGGGATTGATTGTTACTACAGCAGTACTTAGCCTGCCTTGACCCATGTTTTCATTAAAATTCTCATAAAAGAGCTAAATAAGATACAAAGCCATAACAATGAAAATGTGAGTAATACCCAATTATTGGCTAAATCCTACAAGGAGTTTCCATGAAATGCAGTGGAGATGAGACTAAATTTAGAAGAATATTATGGGTCTCTCTTCTGAAATAATAACAGGTTTTGAAGGGTAGACTGGGCCTTTGACCCACCCTGACAGTCTTCCCCTAGAGATTGCAAGGTCTGTGGGAAAAATGCACTAGGCAGACACTGCAAACCTGCACTGAAATTTCTTTTTAAAGCAGATAAGAGTGAGCCTCCCCAACTCAAGTTTCCATTAATATCCTTCTTTTCAAGGTTGGTCAGAAGTGACCATTTTGGCCACCACTGAGGTGGTTTGATGTCAAATTGTATGGTGGTTGATGACTACAGCAGCCATCAAGAATAGCCTTACTGAAGACAATGTGAACAATGCATATGAAGAGGATGCCTAAACTTTATTGAAAGATTTTTTAAATGACTCAAATCATTGAAGGGATACATCATTTTGTATGTAAATTCAAAATAACTTGAAGATTCTGTTTATTCCCAGATGATTGTGTTGTTTCAATGTAATTGCCGGTCAAGTACCAAATGGAATTTATTTTTGAAATTTAAAATAATTCTGAAGTTCAACTGCAAAGAAGTGGATAGATAAGAATATGGTTTTAAAAAAGGGTGTTACAGGAATTACCAGTTATTAAAATGCATTGTAAACCTATAATAATTATAACATTTTAATTCTGGTGCAAGGATAGACAAATCAATTAATGCCACAGTAGAGACAGAAACAAGTGTGTGTGTGTGTGTGTGTGTGTGTGTGTGTGAGTGTAAGTGAGTGAATTAATTCATCAGAACAGAAGAATTGAGATGTAATAGAAAAATTAAGGACTATTCAATGACAAGGGCTGACAAGATTAATGTAGCCATCCCTCTTATACTATAGAAAATAAGTTCCTGACTTGATCAAAGAATTTTTTAAAATTATAAATAAACTTTCACAGATACATAGACAAGAAAAAAGAAATTGTAGGTGAGGTAAAGACATTCTAAGCTTAAAAATAATGTGGAGAAACAGAAAAAAAGAATGATACTTTTATATCTAAAAACAACTTTATAATACTTTGGCATAAATCAAATTAAAAGAAGCACAGCAAAGGTTTAATGATATTCATATATAGAGGAAGTGTATAATTGATTTTTAACAAGAATTCTATAGAATAATAAACAAATATTCACAAAAGAGAAAATAAAAACCTGTAAAAGAGATGCCATTAATACCTGTAAACTAAGCAAAGATTTTAAAAGATACGCTACTTAATTCTGACAACAGTGAAATTTGCATATAGTATGATTGCAAAAACTTCATATATATGCATATATATTTGTGCATCTATATGCATGTTTAATATTAATACTTACATAGACATATTTAGGAAAAAGACTGGAAATAAATATATCCAAATACTAACTAATTATTTCTGAGTGGTGAGATTATAGTGGAGATTATTTTCTTCTTTATTATTTTTTAAATTATTTTTCTTAAGCTTTTTCTTGTATTTTCTAAATGTTCCACAATGAATATGGATTATTTTCATAATCAAGGAAAAATTTAAGTCTCTTGAATCAAGATACAGAATCACAAGATTTCCAAATGAGCTCTTGGGAAATTTCGTGATAGAAATCTGTAGCACATTAGTACCCCACACCTGATAGTCTGACTTAATTGTATACATTCAGATAAAAATGTAGAGAGGACAAAATAATCTAATTTCAGGAAAAATTAAAAATAATCAGAACAATCAGAATTGTCTGAAGCTTTGAACTGAATTTATTGTTTTGTGTTATGATCTTTGGATTTCAGGTATAGAAAGTTACATTCATCATACCTTTCATTTCATGGTATAATCTTTGGTTTGTGCAAGACTTAGCTTTTATTTTATTTACTTATTTATTCCCTTTTGGTCTCTTACTCATGTCCAGTATCCTGCCCTTCAGCAACTATTCTTGATGGTTCATTTAAGCTCTTGTCAAATATGGGTGGGTATTTTGTACTGATGACATTTTAATTTATGAAATTGATACTGTGTTATCTATCTCTTTTTTTTCTTACTTTTTGCCCCCACTTTGCACTCCTTTTAGGATCCATACACATTTTAAATTTTTGTCTCTACTTCCAGTATGACACTCCATGATGAATATCCACTATTTTTCTTTTCTCCAGTCTCCCAGTGAATGGACACCCAGGTAGCGTCAACTCATGACTGCAGTAAAGTAGTTAAGAACCTCATGTATTTCCCTTTATGGAGCTGTGTGAGGACTTCTTATAGGTTAGTCCCAGATGAAGAATTGCTAGGTCATAGTGTATGCATATTGTTGCTTAGTCTAAGGAGTATCAAATTGTTCAGAGTGGCTGCTTTGGTTCTTGCTCTCGTTCAGCAATATGTCCCTACATTCCCAGCAATACTTGGCATTACCAAATTTCCTTATTTTTTCCAGTTAGATGCAAAGTGGATTCTCATTATTGTTTTAATATTAATTTCTCTAATTACTCTTGATTTTGAGTACCTTCACATATGCTTGCTGGCTTTTTGAATTTGTCCTGCAAAATTTTTATTTATATTTTTGCCCAGTTTTCTACAAAGAGTATCATCTCTTCTTGCTTATTTGCTGGAATTGCCTATATATTCTATATATTTATTCCATGTCAGTTTCAGGCAAATGCTTTCTCTCATTTTTTAACCAACCTGCTATCAACTTTGTCCATATTGTGTTTAATTTTGGTGTCATTTTCCATGTGTTTGTGCCTTTATAAGAAGTCCGTCCCTGGCGCTAAGTCACAAGGACATTTGTGGCCAATATGTTCATCACCCTTGTCTAGGCCATATACCTCAAAGAACTAATAAAATACCAAATTTCAATAAATTCAATGAGGTTCAATTAAAATATGGCACAATAGTTCATGAATCACATTTTCTGCTTGGTTTCCAAGTCTCTGAACTAGATTCCACAGAGGTGGAGATGTCTCTTATGCAAAGCATCACTAGAGTTTCTAGGGTGATCTCTGTTTCCCAGTTCACTCTATATATATGCCATTTATTCCAAGTATCTATTGCTATGTAACAAATTACCCTTAAATTAGTGGTGTGAGACAAGCATTTTCTCATGCTCATGGATTCTGTGGATCAGGGATTTGAAGAGAACAGAGTGGGAATGAATTGTATCTGCTTAATGATATATGTAGCCTCTGCAAGAAAGACCTGAAGGCTGGGGATGGTTTAATAGCTGCAGGCTGGAATCATATGAAGACGTATTTACTCTGCAGCCTGGCACCTGGGCTAAAATAACTTGAATACTGGGTGGAGTTGGAACTGTTGGCTGGAGAGTTCACAAAAAGCCTCTATTTCTGGCTTGAGTTTTGTCAAAAAAATGACAGCCTGAGGTTTGGATTTCTCAGATGGTCCAAGAAAAACCATGGAGGAAGGAACATGGCCTTTTCTGACCTAGTGCAATTCTGCTGCACTCTGTTGGATAATTCAAAATATCAACTCTACTTCTTGTTGGAAGAATGTCAATGATTTTGTGAACATTTTTTAAAACCACTAAACCATTCATTTTACACCTAATCCTGAAATTAATTCATTAAAGTTCAACTTAGATAATACTGCCTTTCTCAACAAAGTCTCCAATGGCTTGCCTTATTGTTAACAATTGAGCAGATATGCCCAAACTCCTCAAGCCAAAGCCCTTTACAACTGTACTTCAATTCATATTTCAGCCATTCCTCCTCACTAATTTCTAGTATATAGTCTTTAAATCCCAACTAAACTAGACTTCTAAATGCTAACTTCCTTAGTCAATCCATACTTTTCAATCTCCTTACATATTTATTCCTGACTACCTTCTACCTGGAATATTCTCTCCAAATAATTCTCAAACTCTTCCCTCTTTTTTGCATGTCTATTTGAAAATTCAGACTTCATGAAGATTTTTTCATTATACCACTCACCCATCCCTTCCCTACTCTCCATATACTCATATGCATGACACACTATTTAAAGTAAAATTGCAAAGTAACACATATGTAAACACTACATTGTCTTTTCTCATTTAATCACAAATTAATGAGGGTATCTTCTCTGACTGACACTAGTCCAAAATTTAGAGATTTTTCTGCTGTACACATCTATCTCAGGGTGTTAGCCATAGCACTTAGTACTTTTTATTTTTTTATTTATTTTTTATTTATTTATTTTTTTTATTAGTTGGAGGCTAATTACTTCACAACATTTCAGTGGGTTTTGTCATACATTGATATGAATCAGCCATGTTGAATAAAGGATCATTTAGAATGGAACACACTATTGCATTTATTGCTGAGCATACAGCACATATGAAATGAGCATCTCCAAGGGACAAGAGCCTGTACTAAGCACTGTGTGGAAGTGAGTGTTCGTTGCTCAGTCGTGTCTGACTTTTTGCAATCCCATGTACTATGGCCTATCAGGCTTCTCTGTCCATGGGATTCTCCAGGCAAGAATACTGGAGTGGGTTGCCGTGCCCTCCTCCAAGGGATCTTCCCAACCTAGGGATCGAACCTGCATCTCCTGCATTGGCAGGTGGGTTCTTTACCATCTAAGCCACCAGGGAAGCCCTGCATACAGAATGGTAAATAAAACAGTTATAATCTCTGCAATCATCCAGTTTACAGTCTAGAAAGGGAACCAAGTAAATATATAGTAAAACATATAGCATCAAATAGTAATCCAGGTCAAGAAAAAAATGAAACAGGGTGATGAATAAAGGTTGTTCTTAATTTTGTTTCCAAATACAGAGATGTTTATTGCATTTTAATGTATCCATAATCTAAAATATCCTGCTTAAAATTCCTCCAAAATCCCTTTATAGCACACAACACCAAATATTGAAATAGTGTTCTCACAATATCACACTTGAAAATACAAATTAGGAATAATATTTTAGGAAAGAGAGGGTTTAAGGCAAGGTATTCACTTGGAAAAGTTAATTTCTCCCAATCATCCAGATTGGCATAGTTAATTTTCCACTTTTTTAATGTCTTGGGATAGGCAACATACATTCAGCAACAGGACACACATGAATAGTCAGAAAAGGAAGACATCTAGGAGGAGGAGGCTACTGAAGTTGAAAAGAAGGAGCAAAGTTTGGAGGTGGGAAACAAATGAGCAAATTTAAGTGAATGAAGAGTGCCATGTAGCTGGACCACAGAGGCTAAGTAGGAGGTTAAAAAAAAGGATGAGAATGGAGAGGAATCTATAGTCAACTCATACAACTCATTAGAAAGATTTTTCATTTTTTTTCCTAAGAGAAGTGGAAAACAGCTGAAGAGTTCTAAGCAGAAGAATGAAATAATCATATTTGTTGTTGCAGAGTTCCTTCTAACTGTGCTGTAGAGAATGAATAGGAGGTGGGCAAGAACAGAAGCATGAAAAAAAAAAAAAAGAACAGAAGCATGGGAACTAGTTAGGAAGCTGTGGCCCTGGCTCAGGTAAATAAGTGGTGGTGAGTTGGATCAGGGAAATGACAATGGGGATGGAGAGAAGTGGCGGGTTTTCCAAGTATATTTTGGAAGCAGAAACAACAAGATTCATAGTTGAATTGGATATAGGAAGGTGATGAAGTAGGAAGAATCAAAAATAATGCTAAAATTCCTGACTTGAGAACCTGGTAGAACATGGCAATGATTACTGAAAGGGGGAAGCCTGGGAAAGAGGAGGTTTGAGTCAAGAGATCAGAGTTTCATTTTGCACATGAAAGTGTTACATTTCAAGAATATATGACAACCAAGGGAAGATTTCAGGTAATCAGTTGGATATATGAGCCTAAACTCAGAAGAATGTTTTCTTTGGGAGGGTGGTATTTTCTTGGTTGGGCTTCCCTGGTGGCTCAAATGGTAAAGAATTCACCTGCAATGCAGGAAACCCAGGTTCGATCCCTGGGTTGGAAAGATCCCCTGGAGAAGGGAATGGCAACCCACTCCAGTATTCTTGCCTGGATAATACCACAGACAGAGGAGTCTGGTGAGCTACAGCCCATGGGGTTGCTTTACAATTCTTTAGTTGGACGTGACTGAGTGACTAACACATACACACACACACACACACTTTCCTGGTTACTTTACACACACCCGAAATCTGCTCATTCCCCATTTTCATCACTTCAGTACATGTAAACTCCATTTATTCAGGCCAACAACCTTAGAGTCATCATGCCTCCTCTTTTTCTGTCATATTCCATAGACATTCCATCAGCAAATTTCTTTTTTTTTTTTCTTTCTTCTTCTTTTTTTTTTTTTTTTAATTAGTTGGAGGCTAATTACTTCACAACATTTCAGGGTTTTGTCATATATTGATATGAATCAGCCATAGAGTTACACGTATCCCCATCCCGATCCCCCCTCCCACCTCCCTCTCCACCCGATTCCTCTGGGTCTTCCCAGTGCACCAGGCCCGAGCACTTGTCTCATGCATCCCACCTGGGCTGGTGATCTGTTTCACTATAGATAATACACATGCTGTTCTTTCGAAACATCCCACCCTCGCCTTCTCCCACAGAGTTCAAAAGTCTGTTCTGTATTTCTGTGTCTCTTTTTCTGTTTTGCATATAGGGTTATCATTACCATCTTTCTAAATTCCATATATACGTGTTAGTATACTGTAATGTTCTTTATCTTTCTGGCTTACTTCACTCTGTATAATGGGCTCCAGTTTCATCCATCTCATTAGAACTGATTCAAATGAATTCTTTTTAACGGCTGAGTAATATTCCATGGTGTATATGTACCACAGCTTCCTTATCCATTCATCTGCTGATGGGCATCTAGGTTGCTTCCATGTCCTGGCTATTATAAACAGTGCTGCGATGAACATTAGGGTGCACGTGTCTCTTTCAGATCTGGTTTCCTCAGTGTGTATGCCCAGAAGTGGGATTGCTGGGTCATATGGCAGTTCTAGTTCCAGTTTTTTAAGAAATCTCCACACTGTTTTCCATAGTGGCTGCACTAGCAAATTTCTTTCTTTAAAATTCATCCAATATATTAATCACTTTTCTCTACCGTCATAACTACTATCTTGGTTCAGGCCATCATTATCCTTACCCTGAATTATTGAAAAATCCATTTAAGAGGTGTCCTCACTTCTGCCTTTGTTCCCCACTGTCTATTTTACACAGAGCATCCAGATTCATTTAAACTGAAAAAAGTCACATCTTTTCTCCATTCAAAACCTTCTAATGGCTTTCTAGCTTATTCTGACTTAAAAGCCAATGGCCTTAGAATACAAGACCCTAAATGATCTGAACCCCACTCCCATCTTTCTCACTCACACACACAAACTTATTTGATCTCATCTCCTTTCATCCTTTCCTTCATTCACCTTTCTCCAGCCTCTCATTATTTTCATTCATACCAAGAACACTCCCACCTTGGATCTTATTCTGAAGTGATCTTTTCCCTCCTCATAAGGAACCCTATCCTCATTCTCCATCTCTACTTATCTCTCTTACCCTGTGCCTTAGTCCATTTGGGCTGTCATAGCCAAATACCACAGATAAGGTAGCTTGTTGTTGTTTAGTTGCTAAATTGTGTCCAAATGTTTATGATCCCATTAACTGTAGCACACCGGTTTTCCCTATCCTTCACGATCTCCCAGAGTTTGCTCAAATTCATCCATTTAGTTGGTGATGCTATCTAACCATCTCATATTCTGAAGGTGGCTTGTAACCATGCCATTTATTTCTCATAGTTTTGGAGACTGGAAGTCCAAGATTAATGTGCTGGCAGATTAGGTGAGGATCCACTTTCTGATTTGCAGATGGCCATCTTCTCACTGTGTCCTCACATGGCAGAAGAGACGAGGGAGCTCTTTGGGGTCTTGCTTATAGGGGCACTGATCTCATTCATGAGGGCTCCACCCTCACAACCTAATCACCTCTCAAATGTCCCATTTCCTAATACCATCACATTGGGGGTTAGGCTTCAACATGTGAATTTGGAAAATTCCCTGGCATCCCAGTGCTTAGGACTCCACTCTTCCACTGCCAGGGCGTTCAGGCTTGATCCTTCTTCAGAAAGCCAAGATCCTAGAAGCTACATGGTGTGGCCAAAAAAATTGAATTTGGATGGCAGGATACAAGCATTCATACCATAACACCCTGCTTTATTTTTCTCCTTGGCACTTGACACCATCTGATATACTCAAACTTTTCTTACCTTTTTGTTTATTGCTTATCTCCTTCTACTAAAATAAACTTCTTGGGATTAGAGACTTTGCTTTATCTGCTATGATAGCTTCAGCATCTAAAACGTTACTTGGCAGATGATAAGTATTTAATAAATATTTGTCAAATAAATTGATGAATAAGTGAATTAATATGTATTGGGGAATATCAGAACATTGACTGTTTCTAATTGTTCTTACCAGGCTAGGAATCTCTTTGGCTCAAAAAAGAATGGTAACAAATGGAAGTTAAATTCTATAGTCTCGCTTCTAGAAGCATAACTCAAGGTCAGTTATCATCATAGATTTTTTTACTTTTAGTCCCCTACACCACAGGCTTCTCTACACTACACTTCAGTCCCAAAGGGGAAGATGCAAGGAGGGGCAATGAAGCACTTGAAAATCTTCAAGATGTTTTAGCAAGAACTGTGTAAAAAGTGTCAGTACTCATTTACTCATAGCCTTTCTTCCTATTTGGGGGGAATCTCTCCCTCTCTTTTTCTGGCACAGAGCATGTTCAAAATAGCTTTAGACAAGGCATGCTCACACAAAATTACTGCCTTTGCCCAACACTTCAGGGTTTAATAAATCTTGCTCTAGCTTTGAAGATAATCATTTTAGGTGGATATGATTAAATCTCTAAAAACGCTGTAAAAAGGCAGGGACAGTGAGACAGGCATATATCTTTATCTACACATACACAAAGAAAGGAGGTCTCCTCTCTCAACTTTAAATGAATAAGTCAGCAGGGTTGGTCCCCTTTCTGAGTTTAATTCCGTTTTAATGTTTTAAGAAGCTTACACCAAGGAATATTAATGCCGGATGCCAGAACAAGTCACTTGAGCCTTTCATACAAAGGCAGAATTTTTCATCTGATCTGAGAGATAATTTTTCTAAACAATATCAACATAGTCAATAGAAGTTATAATTAATTCATACATTGAGAATGTAATTAGCATTCAAATGAGAGAAATGATTGTGTACAGCTTTATATGAAACTACCCCCCATTATTATATTTGATACAAATACAAAATGCTGAAAATTTTTCCATATTAGCTTTTGGCATGACGTGATCTTTCTCTTCTCCAGAGTCCCTCCAGTTTAAAAGCAATAGATCAAATAAAGCAAATGGTATGGCTTTGATGGCAAGCTTGTCCTTTAACATTTAGTATTTAAATGCAACCTATCTTCCCTGCCTTCATGTCTTTCTAAACAATCAAGTTCATATTGCACCTTTCACTGATTTATAGGAGGGAAACATGAATAGCTGAAAGAGACTAACAGGAACACCTTTATTTATATCAACTAATATGTCATTGACTAAGGCAGGATTGTCCTCTAGTGATAAGAGCGTTTGTTTAGGAAAAAGAGGCAATATCTTGAAACTTAATGTCATCCCATTCCCTGTGAAATATTTCCGTAATAATCATCTGGAGAAAACAGAAGGCTACCAAGAGAACATGTTTGGGAAAAAGCAAAATCAGAGACTCAAGGCCAAAGAGTTTATTGATTCACCAACCACTTATCTGCTGCTTGATAAAAACCAAAAGGCAATCACTGGTGTGCTATAAAACTGAAAGAGAGGGGGAAATATGAAGGACATAAAATCGCAAATATTGTGTGAGCCACCGTATTTTTAAGTAAATATTCCTTACATTATTATTCTCTTTTTAAAACTTCTAAAAATATTTAACAACTTCATATAGGTGTTTACTTCTTTCAATTTATAGGATGGGGAGGGAGGTTGGAGGGGGGTGCAGGATGTGGAACACATGTACACCCATGGTTGATTCATGTCAATGTGTGGCAAAAACCACTACAATATTGTAAAGTAATTAACCCCCAATTAAAATAAATAAAATTTTAAAAAACCCTTTTCATATTTATTATTCCACTGGCTCATACCAATAACTCTACAAAGCAGGCTGACCTGGTATCACTGATCTTAATTATCAGATGAAGGAACTGAAGAATAGAATATATATGACTTAGTTGCTGTTGCTGCTGCTGTTGAGTCACTAAGTCATGCTTGACTCTTTTGCAACCACAAGGACTGAAGCCCGCCAGGCTCCTCTGTCCATGGGATTTCCCAGGCAAGAATACTGGATTGGGTTGCCATTTCCTTCTCCAAGGGATCTTCCTGACCCAGGGATCGAGCCCATATCTCCTGCTTGGTAGGCAGATTCTTTACCACTGAGTCACCTGGGAAGCTCATTGCTTGCTTAAGCTCACTCAGATAATTTGCACTCCAAACCAGGATTAAAATCCATTTTCCCATCCTCCTAGAATGAAAGTTTTCAAAGTGTGGTCCTTGAAGAAGCACCTTCATCATCACTTGGAACTTGTTAGAAATGTAAATTCTCTGACCCATCTTAGACCTACAGAATCAAAAATTCTGAAGCTGTGGCCCAGCAATTTGTGTGTTTACAAATCCTCCAGGGTATTTCTGATACATACTCAAGTTTGCAAACCACTGATCTGGAGATACATTCTCTACCTACATGAGAAAGACAAAGCATTCACATGTTGTAAATTTCAGGTGAATTATAAAACACAAAACTGTTATGACACTACCCTACTTTTTGAACATGGGTTATGTATAACCCTAAACTGAAAAGTAATACTCGCTCAACCTAAAAGAAAGAGACACAAGCAAAACGAATTTAAAAAGGTCAAACTATTTATTGCCAAATTGCAAAGTGAGGGACTAATTTTATAGTAAGTCTGATTTTAGACCATGTAACTGGCCAATAAAATGAATCATAAGTAGGCATTACTAAATCTCAGGGATTGTGGATATATTAACCAGCGAAAATATCCATCAGCAAGTATAGCCTTGGAAATTCAAAAAGGTACAGAATCGTGTGCACGTGTGCATGAGTGCACACACACATGTCTCAGGCAGCCCAGCATTGTATTGGCAGAACTAATTCTAACCTGAGTGTTAAAAAGAAAAAAATGTGGTTTGAATAAAGACTTCAGGGCAGGCTAGTAATCATTTCCAGTGGATGACCTAATACACCACAAGAACAGGCAGAAGCTTGATTTAAAGACTGTGAGGATAAGAGCTGCTCCTTACTGTCTCTTGACTCTTATGAGTCTTATGTGCCTATAATCCATGAGAAACTCTGGAATGGTTTAATTTAAAATGTTCTATTATAGCAAATCCATAAACCATTGAAATGTGTGAGACATTCAAAATTTTGATCTCCAACTTATATATCTATACTGGCTTTTCACATCCAGAAAAGTCCAAACTCTTGTCAAACCCTATGTTCTGGAAAATTCTGGAAAATGTAATCAGTAATAATGAATAGGTATATTAGCAATTGATTCGCCCCCTTTAAAATAATAAGATAAAAACATTAAATTTAAATGATACTTACTGAAGCAATTCAATCCTTTTGGAAAATGAATAATTTCCTCTAATTTATCATCACCAAAGTTGAATGTTCAAGTATCAGTGCATTTAAAACTGGGGAGATCTTCTGCCCATTTTTTTACTGGGCTGTTTGTTTTGATAATATTAAGCTGTGTGAGCTGTTTTTAAATTTTGGAGACCAATCCCTTGTCAGTCACATCATTTGCAAATATTTTCTCCCATTCTATGTCTTTTCATTTGGTTTATGGTTTACTTTGAAGACCTAAGTAGACATTTCTCCAAAGAAGACATACAGATGGGCAAGAGGCAGACAAAAAATGTTCAACATGGCTAATGATTAGAGAAATGCAAATCAAAACTACAATGAGATATCACTTCCCACCAGTCAGAATGGCCATTATCAAAAGAAGTCCACAAACTATGAATTCTGGAGAGGGTGTAGAGAGAAGAGAATCCTCCTGCACTGTTGTGGGAATGTAAATTAGTGTAGCCACTATGGAAAATAATATGGAGGTTCCTCAAGAAACTAAAAATAGAACTACATGATTCTGCAATCCCATTCCTAGGTATATACCCAGAGAAAAACATGGTTGGAAAGGATACATACACCCCAATGTTCATTGCAGCACTATTTACAATAGCCAAGACATGCAAGCAACCTAAATGTCCATTGACAGAAGAATGTATAAAGAAGATGTGGTACATATATACAATGGAATATTACTCAGTCATTAAAAAGAATGAGACAATGCCATTCGCAGTAACATGGATGGACCTAGAGATTGTCATATTAAGTGAAATATGTCAGACAGAAAAAAACAAGCATCATATGATATCACATATATGTGGAATCTATTGTAAAAAATGATAAAATGAAGTTATTTACAAAACAAAAACAGACTCACAGACCTAGAGAGGGAACTTATGGTTACTGAGAAGGGTGAGGAGTAGGAATAGTTAGGGAGCTTGAGACTGACATGTACACACTGCCATATTTAAAATGGAAAACCAACAAGGACCTACTGTATAGCACATGGAATTCTGCTCAATGTTATGTAACAATCTAATTGGAAAAGAATTTGAAAAAGAATAGATACATATATATGTATAACTGAATCACTTTGTTGTACAACTGAAACTATCAAAACATTGTTAATAAACTATGCTCCAATATAAAATAAAAAGTTTTAAAAAATAAAACTGGGTAGAAAAATTACATGATCATATCAATTGACAGAGAAAAAAGATTTTACAAATATTTAATAGCTATTCATGACAAAAAACTCTCAGCAAACTAGAAATAAAGGTACTTTCCTAGTCTTGATAAAGAATTTCTATAAAAACTTTTACAGATAACATCAATCTTAATGATTAAAACAGAATGTCTTTAACAAGCAACAAAGCAAGGATACCCACTTTCACCACTCTTAATTAACATAGAATTTCTTCCCAGCTCCACAAGGCAAGAAAAGGAAACAAAGGGCATTCAAATTGGAAAAAAAAAAAGAAAACTCTCCTTCTTTGCAGATAGCATGATGGTCTCTATTGAAAATCCCGAGGAATGTACCAAAACCCCCCAAAACAAGCAACAAAAACCTCCTACAACTAATAAGTGAATTCAGCAAAATCAAAGGGCCAAGATCTAACATATAAGACTCAAATATATTTCTATACACTAGCAATGAACACATTGAAACAAAATATGTAAACATAGTATCATGTACATTAATTTAAAAACTGAAACAGGTATAAATCTAACAAAAATGTACAGGACTTGTGTGCTGAAAACTACAAAATATGGATGAAAGAAATCAAATATCTAACAAAATGGTGAGACATGTTGTGCTCATGGATTGGAACACTGAACATAGGAAATATGTCATTTCTCTCCAAATGATCTATAGATTTCATGCAATTTCTATCAAAATTCCAACAAAATACTTTGTACATATATAAAAGTTTAAAGTATAAAAATTAAATTTAAACCACTTGAACTAAAATCTGGCTGGTAGTATAAGACATATAAACATTAGCTATTATTTTAATAGTAGTAATAGTACTATACTTACATAAAAGTTGCTAGGGTAGTTCATAGACTGTAAGCTATAGATTGCATTAAAGAAATGAGGAGAAAGATACAACAAAGATATCTTCTCAAAATGAATTTACAAAACAACGTTCCAAAACAAAACAAAACAAAAAATCTTTTGGCAGTAAAGAAAACCAGTATGCTAAACAATTAGCAAATGAATATCATACTATGGAACATTTCAACAAATACTTTAACATGAGTATGATTTAAAAAACAGGGTGGCAGTCTCTAGTGATCCAGTGGTTAAGATTCTGCCTTTCCACTGCAGGGGGCACAGGTTCAATCCCTGGTCAGGGAAGTTCAACATGCCAAGTGATGCGGCAAAAAAAAAAAAGATAAATGAGGTTCTTTTTGACACAGCAACCTAATCTCAATAACAGACTATCTCTCCTGCTGATTAGAACTGAAAATAGGACAACATACACACACACACACACACACACACACACACACAAAAGCCTACCTGAAGACTCAGAATAAAGAATAGCAGGCAGAAGGAAGGAGGTCAAAAATTGGAGAAATTACCTGTGGAGAGAAGAGTTTCTGAATTTTTAAAATCTCTTTTCTTGTATGGATTTGCCCCCAAAGTAAGTCTAATTTCTTGAATTGCCCGACTGAATCTTACTGGCCATAAAAATCAAGAAACATAACTTTGCAGGCCATAGAGTGTAAGGAGAACCATGGTGAGAAGATATGCAAAGGAAGGGATTCCCTAATTCTGTGTATGGACTCAATCTCAGACTCATTCTTGGACTATACATGTGTGGACTAGATCCAAACCAGCATAGCAAAGGTCTAGGAAACTGAACTGAGATTGAAACCCACCACCAACAGCAGCTAATGCAGAGATTGTGGTTTAAACCTAACTGGGTTGATACCCTACTAAAACAAACAAAAATAAAATTAAAAATCTCTAGACGATTATAACAGGACCACAGGAGTGTTATAACAGGACCACAGGAGTGTTATAACAGGACCACAGGAGTGTTCTGTGTACCAGAACACTCACAATGCCCATGGTATAATCCCAAATTTACTCAGAACACAAAGAGTCACAGAAATCGTAGTCACTTCTAAAGAGTGACTACACTCTTCCCTGGTGGCTCAGACGGTAAAAGCATCTGCCTACAATGTGGGAGACTGGGTTTGATCCCTGGGTCGGGAAGATCCTTCTGGAGAAGGAAATGGCAACCCACTCCAGTACTCTTGCCTGGAAAATCCCATGGATGGATGGAGGATCCTGGTAGGCTACAGACCATGGGGTCACAAAGAGTCAGACACGACCGAGAGACTTCACTTTCTAAAGAGAAATGAAAATCATTAGACAAAAATTCCTGAAAGACCTAAATGCTGCAAGTGTCAACAACAATACCAGATATTTAAACTATTCTTATAAGGAAAAGATAAACATGCTAACATGCTTGAAGTAAATGGAAAGACCAAGTACTCAAAAGAGAAGTATAAGCTGTGAAATAAAATCAAACAGATCTCCTAGAACTGAAAATTATAATATCTGAATTTTTTTTTATTAGTTGGAGGCTAATTACTTCACAACATTTCAGTGGGTTTTGTCATACATTGACATGAATCAGCCATGGAGTTACATGTATTCCCCATCCTATACATGCTGTTCTTTCGAAACGTCCCACCCTCACCTTCTCCCACAGAGTTCAAAAGTCTGTTCTGGACTTCTGTGTCTCTTTTTCTGTTTTGCATATAGGGTTATCATTACCATCTTTCTAAATTCCATATATACGTGTTAGTATGCTGTAATGTTCTTTATCTTTCTGGCTTACTTCACTCTGTATAATGGGCTCCAGTTTCATCCATCTCATTAGAACTGATTCAAATGAATTCTTTTTAACGGCTGAGTAAAATTCCATGGTGAATATGTACCACAGCTTCCTTATCCACTCATCTGCTGATGGGCATCTAGGTTGCTTCCATGTCCTGGCTATTATAAACAGTGCTGCGATGAACATTGGGGTGCATGTGTCTCTTTCAGATCTGGTTTCCTCAGTGTGTATGCCCAGAAGTGGGATTGCTGGGTCATATGGCAGTTCTATTTCCAGTTTTTTAAGAAACCTCCACACTGTTTTCCATAGTGGCTGTACTAGTTTGCATTCCCACCAACAGTGTAAGAGGGTTCCCTTTTCTCCACACCCTCTCCAGCATTTATTGCTTGTAGACTTTTGGATAGCAGCCATCCTGACTGGTGTGTAATGGTACCTCATTGTGGTTTTGATTTGCATTTCTCTGAATATCTGAAATTTTAAAATCACTGGACAGAATCAACCATACAATGGAAATGACAGAAGGAATAGTCAATGATCCTGAACACACATTAATAGAAAATACATAATGTAAGTAACAAAGAGAAAGAACAATTAAATTTGAATAAAGTTTTGGGGATTCATGGGATAATATCAAATGGTATAACAGGGGTCATCAGGAGTCCTGTAATAAAAGCAGAAAACAACTGATACACAAAATGTACTTAAAAAAATAATGAGGAAAATTTCCCCAAATTTAGTAAAAGATATACATTTATAAATTTAAGAAAATTGTTAGACGCCAAACAAAAATTCAAATAGGGATAAATCTAGACATATCATAATCCAACTGCTGAAAATCAAAGATAAAGAAAAATCTTCGAAAGCAGATAAGTTAACATGACATGCAGAAGAATAAAGATTTAAATGACTTCAAATTTTTCATCAAAAATCATGGAGGTCGAAAGACAGTATAACATTTTTAACATGCTGAAAGTACAGAACTAACAACCCCAACTTAATTATCCAGAGGGGGGAAAAAACTGTCAGGAGTAAAGGCAAAATAAAGACCTTCTCAGATGTGCAGAACAGAGGACAAGATGGTTGTATGGCATCACAGACTCAATGGACATGAGTTTGAGCAAACTCCAGGAGATGGTGAAGGACAGGGAGACGTGGTGTGCTGCTCTCCATGGGGTTGCAAAGAGTTGGACACAATTGAGTGCCTGAAAAACAACAACAACAGATGTGCTCAGTCATGTCTGACTCTGTTGCCCCACACACTGCAGCCCGCCAGACTTCTCTGTCGTGGAATGTCCCAGGCAAGAATAGTGGAGTGGGTTGCCATTTCCTACTCCAGGGGATCTTCCCAACCCAGGGATCAAAGCCACTTCTCTTGGGTCTTCTGCATAGGCAGGCTGATTCTTTACCACTAGCACCACCTGGGAAGCTCATTCTCAGATGAAGGACAACTAATAGAATCTGTCACTAGAAAACTGCTCTACAAGAAATGCTGAAAGAAATGCTTCAGGATGAAGAGAAATGATACCAGAAGGAAATTTGGATCTTCTGAAATGAAGCAATAGATATGGTAAGTATCTGGGTAAATATAAAATGTATCCTTTTAAGTTTCTTAAAATATATGATATGTGCACCCCAATGTTCATTGAAGACTATTTACAATAGCTAAGACATGGAAGCAACCTAAATGTTCATTGACAGATGAATGGATAAAGAAACAAAAAAGACACACACACAATGGAATATTACTCGGCCATAAAAAAGAATGAAATTACTATATATAAAATAGATAAACAACAAGTATAGCAAGGGAAACTATATTTACTATCTTGTAATAACCTATAAGGTAAAAGAATCTGAAAAAGAATACATACATATATATTTTTTTTCTGTATAACTGAAACATTGTAAATCAACTATACTTCAACTATACATGGCTACTACCACAAGAAATAATCTTGTTTTTAGCAGGATTTGTAATATACTCTATACAATTCTTAGTATAAGCTGCCTCCTCTCACTTCTCCCTGGTTCGTCTTACTGTTTTATGACACATGAGTCATTAGATCTTGTAGTTAAGTACCATGCTTTTAATTACTGGTTTGAACCTACTATTCAGACTCTGCTTGACTTCTTCCCTCCTGGCCATGACCTCAGTTAAAACTTCCTTCCCCCTACCTCCACCCCCCACAATAAATGTCCTATTTTGCCATCTTGGGTTAACCATGACTATTTAAAATCCTTCAGTGCTCCACTTGATCAGTAGAATTACTCAAATATTAGAGCAAGGCAACCAAGTTCTTTCACAGTCTTACCCAAACTCCAACTCCCTGCCATTTCTTGACTCAGCCAAAGGTATCTCATCAAATTTCCCATTGTGTTTCACCCCAGCTTGCATTCCAGCATCCCTGTATCCTATTTCTACAGCCTACAACACCTTTCCTATTCTCGTGAAAAAAGCTCAACTAAAATAATATTTCATAACAAATCTCTTCCTAACAAACTGAACATTCCCAGAATTAAGCACCAGTGCTGTTTTTCTTCCACTTTCTCAGTGTTATTAAGAAGAATAGCTTCGAAAAGAAGAATAGCTACCAAGTTTCAAGGGCTTCCTTTGTTATAGGTACAGTGCTAAGATCTTTATATATGGTACCCCATTTTACCCTGAAAACAACCCTGTAAGAGAAATGGGTATTATATTTGCCATTTTTCAACTGGAATAATGAGAGTCAGAGGGGTAACTGACATATCAATGATAATACAGCCAGTTAGTTGCAGAACTGAGATTAGCAACCTGATTTATCCCTATGTATCCTTCTGCCATTGCACATAAACAAGAAGTAATTACAATGCTTTGAAATGTCTCATAAATATCAAATGGAAAGTTGCTTAGACTATCTGAGCTTTAGTTTTTTCTCAATAAAAATTAAGTTTAATTAAGATTAATATATATTATATGCATGTATATATGCTGTATAGTAAAATGTATAGAGCTGATGCTGTGTTTAAGATAAATCATATTGGTCTATAACTTGCTTTTTCTACTTAACAATATATTTTGAAGATCTAAATATATATGTTAGTATCGATAGCTCTATTCATTCATTCAAGCTGGAATTAGACAATTAACCATTCTCTTATTATTCTCCTATTATTGGACAATTAGTTCCTTTCCAATTTTTCACTGTTCCAGACACTGCTGCAGTAAATGTTATTGCATATTCTTCTTTGTGCACATGTGCAACTAGGTCTCCAGGACAGACGATGCTAAGAAGTGAAATTGCTGAGTCATGAGGTATGTACAGTTTAAGTTTTAATAGATACTAGCTTCAATGCAGCTCATTTAACTTACACTGACATCACCTGCCTCAGAGCTCTTATTTCAGGATTAAATTTGATAATTCACATACAACACTCAATTAATAGGAGTTATTATTACAATTTTCTTCATTTTCACTTTATATTATCAACTTGCAAATTGTTACGAATAAATAAGAGGTAATATTTTGTTACTTTAGCTTGTATCTCCCTAGTTGAACATTTTTTCACTTAAGCTTTGTTTAAACTCCTGTTTCCATGAATCAAGTGTTAGCCTAAAATCTTCATTTTTCTATAGTGTATTTTTGTTTTCATATTCATTTACAGAATCTTACTGTGTATTTTCAGTACTAATGTTTTGCCCTTTATATACATAGCAAATATCTTTCCCCAGTTTATATCTTGCCTTTAAGTTTTGTTAATGGAGTATTTTTCCATACAGGTTTTCATTTTGATATGCTCCAATGTGTCAAACTTTTCCTTTCCAGTTTGCACATTTTGTATTTTATTAAGGTTTTCCCAACCCCAGGACAATTTTACCAAGCAACGAAGGTTCTGAAGATTCCCATCTATTTTTCTTTCTAAGGGTCCTCAAATTCTGATCCAGATTCTGAATAGGTAGGCAAGGGACTGATAATTACGAAAATTTTCATCTATATTTGCTTTACAAAATTATATGTCCTGTTACACACACACACACAAATGATATTGGGGAAACGTGAATTAGATCAGTGGATTCTATCAATGTTAATATCCTGGTTGTGACATTGTACTTCAGTTTTACAAGACTCTATAATCAGGGGAAAGAGTATACAATATATCTCTGTATTTTTTTTTTTTTTTGCAACTGCATGGGAATCTACAATTATCTCAAAACCAAAACTTTATTAATATTCTTGAAGAGACAGAGTATTCTAAATTACTGTGTCTTGAAGACATTCCCAAAAGAGAAGTCTTAGCCATGACAGTATCTCTGAAATAATCATATAGTTTTTAAAGGGCACTGCTTAGAAGAGGAAAACCATAATATATTAAAATGAATCTCCTGGCCTCATTTTTTCAATAAGTTCAATATGTTTCTTTCTTTTCCTGGCCAACTTCACAAATTTCTTACAATATTTTTTTAATATTAAACATTTTGTCATACTTTTCATACTTAATCTCATTCATACCTGACAGTGACATCTAAGACAGTTTTTCCCTCTTTTTTGAGGAAACTGTGTCTCAGAGAGGTTAAATGACTAAGAACACAGAGTTAGTTTGGTACCTCATTCTTTGTATCTTGGTTATTATGCCTCTGTCGATCACTCATCTTGCTTTCCATTTTCAAGGTGAAAGACACTGTCCTGCTTAATTTTCTCACATAAAAAAATCTTACTCTCTTTTCTTTCTTTTTTTCCCTACAGCTATTCCATTGGGGAGTTGTAAGGTAAATACTTTTTTACTCATCAATGCTGTATGCGGGTCCAGAAGCAATTATGAGAAATGCAATTCTGAAACTGAATAAGTAAGCAGGCCAGAAGTCCCCTGAACATGATGAAGAAAAGAGTAAAATTGATTACTCATTTAAATATCCCCTCTGGAGACACTACAATTGACAGGTTTCTATCACCCCTTACTCTCATACTTCCTTCCTTCTTGTCACAGGGATTCCTTCAACTTCAAAGAATGCTCTGGGCATTAAAAAGAGCTGAAGGAGTATGTAACAGAGATGAATAGGAAATAATATATTTAGGTTACAAGACAATTCTTCCAGGTCATGAGGCCTTCAAACTTTTATGCTAATGTATCTTTTAAAAGTTTCATTAAACTAAATACTATTTCACAAATTTTAAGTTGACCTTTAAATGTTTTCATTAAAATGTTAAGTATGTGCAAAGGAGATATTTAAAGTTTTGCCATTTTGAAACAAACTATTACATCACTCTTAAAGGTACTGAAAGGAATCTATTACTACAGTGCTACTCACTATAATTTACTTTAAAAATTATGTGAACAAGTTCTTTAACTGTCAGAAATTTTACATATTTTTTTACTATTTTCTGGTGGCTTCTCTCTCAGAATTTTTAGGTACTGTAATATATTTTTCCCTGAAGACCTTCTACTAATTAACCTACTTTTCATTTATGCAATAAATATTGTATTGGAATTGAAATCTATTTTTTTTAATTTCCTTTGATCAGATGGCATTACATATTAAATTTTTCTTCAGGATTGAAATATATTTACAATCATCATTTTAAAACTGATTGGAAACAACAAATATAATTTTGACAAATAATTATTAAATATAAAAATATAATCTTAATGGAAATACAATTCTTAATAAGGTAGCTAAAATCATCTTTACATGATCAGTTTATGAATCCATGAATGAATGCACCATATCCTTAGAAAAAAACAAGATGCAACAAAAATTTGCTTCTTCTGTTCCATTCATATACTAAGAAAACTTGTCACTTAAATATGAAGATGGGAATTGAAGTAACTTTGTTATATAATTGCCACCCCTCTCTTAGAACGCCTTCTAAGTTACATGACAAAATTCAAATACTGGTCTGTCATCACAAATCATTCTTAATAGTCTATCAGTTGGTAACCTGTTTAGGTCATCCTTCACTTACATTGACAACAGAGAATTAGAAACCCCTGAAATGTAAAGAAAATTGTTGCCCAGTCTTAAAAGTCACTCACTTTCTCAACACATTTACCAATACTTTAAATTACCCTTTGGTTGGCACTCTGGAGTGTGTTGGACTCCAGGGCAATGAGCCTGGAGATAATAAGATTCAGTATGAGGGCCTCTTTTCTGCAGAAATAGAAAAGGGCTATTGCAAAAGGGAACCAGCCTCAATGACAGGATTGCCCTGGGCAGTCTACTTTTAGGAAAGAGAGTTCTGTGAAGCTGAGAGTCTAGAAATGAATCCCCTAAAACTTTGCTTGAATTTGTAGTATCTCCCTTCTGCCATACTACACACATGTAAATCTGAAGATGACTGCTCAAAATCCCTATTACCCAAAACGTTGGGGAAGCTTCTATAGTGCAACATAATGGAACTACCTTAGTTAAAATCCTGGCTCATTCACTTTCTAGCTGTTCGATTTTGGACACATTACATAACCTCTCTGTGCTTCGGTTTCTTCCTTTGTAAAAGGGAGATTGAAAGGGTATATCTCAGTCGAGCTTCCCTGATGACTCAGACAGCAAAGGGTCTGCCTGCAATGCAGAAGACCCGGGTTCGATCCCTGGGTCAAGAAGATCCCCTGGAAAAAGAAGTGGCAACTCACTCCAGTATTCTTGCCTGGAGAACCCCATGGATAGAAGATCCTGGTGAGTCCCAGTCCATGGGGTTGCTAAGTGTCAGACATGACTGAGTGATTAACACTTCACTTCATAGCTCAGTTACTGCGAAGAGTAACTGAATCAGCATGTGTAAAGTATTCAGAATAATGTTCACTATCATCATTATTACTACCACCATCATCACTACCATAGAAATGACTGGTGATCTGGGACAAAGAGGGGGAAAATATGATTAAAATAAGAAGGGAAAATGGCAGATGTGAATACGTGTTTGTATATGTGCATGCATGCTGTGATGTAGGTGCATCTCAGAATCTAGAAATAATTAGAAAATTTCTATTATTCAGATGCAAGCTCCTCAAAGGTACTGTCCCTGTAGCCTACCCCCACTTTGTCCTCCTTCATATTTCTTAGCTCATTGCTGTATCCACAATAAACTCTCAATAAATGGATAACAGAACTAGGAGAGAAAAATCAGTGTTGGTTAAGTCACAAGTTATGAAAGCAAATTTTTAAAAGTAGTGCAGGTCCATCCACAGATAGTCATGGTCATGGAAAACCAGTGTTTTCTCCTAAAACTGATTTTCAGGATCCTGCCCCACACCATTCATTTATTCTTGCCAATTCCATTTCTCTGACCTAAAACTCACTGCATAATTTGCAGGCCCCAGTGCAAAAGGAAAATGCAGAGCCCCTGTTCAAAACACAGGAAAAAATGACTGTGTTAAAGCTTTTTTCTTTCTTTTTGCAGTTTCTCTCTAGACTTGCCATGATATTTTTTAATCAGTGATTTAATGTTATTCTAAGTAAAGAAAAATTAAAATTGTAAGCTACTAACATAAATATTACTGTTTATGTTTATTTTGTGCAATGTTAGTATTAAATGCAGATATAAGAGTACTTAATTCATGTAGGATCGCTGAAATCACAATTTATATTTCATAGTTAGTATATTCATGTATATTTCTGTTCTTACTAGAAAAATGGAAACACTGTAAAAACTAACAACTGCTTTCATTTCACTTCTCTCTTTTTCTGACTTTTTAAATTGGAATGTAATTGTTTCACAATGTTGTGTTAGTTTCCGCTGTACATTGAAGTAAATTAGCTATATGTATACACATGTCCCCTCCCTCTTGGATCTCCTTCCTAGCCCCTCCTCCCTTCCCACCCATCTAGGTCAACACAACACTGAGCTGAGCTTCTTGTGCTTTATCACAGGTTCCCACTAGCTATCTATTTTACACATGATGCTGGGAAAGATTGAAGGCAGGAAGAGAAGGGGGAAACAGAGGATGAGATAGTTGGATGGCATCACTGACTCAGTGGACATAAGTTTGAGCAAACTCTGGGAGAGAGTGAAGGACAGGGAACCCTGGCATGCGGCAGTTGGTACTGCAGAGTTGGATACAACTTAGCAACTGAATAACATCAACTGTGTATATATGTCAATGATAATCTTCGAATTCATCTCACCCTCTTGTTCTCTCTGTGTCCACATGTCCATTCTCTATGTCTGAGTCTCTATTCCTTCCTTAGCAATAGGATCATGTATACCATTTTTCTTTTCATTATAGGGGACTGGAATGCAAAAGTAGGAAGTCAAAAAATAACTGGAGTAACAAGCAAATTTGGCATTGAAGTACAAAATGAAGCAGGGCAAAGGCTAACAGAGTTTTGTCAAGAGAACACACTGGTCATAGTAAACACCCTCTTACAACAACACAAGAGAAGACTCTACACATGGACATCACCAGATGGTCAATACCCAAATCAGATTGATTATATTCTTTACAGCCAAAGATGGAGAAGCTCTATACAGTCAGCAAAAACAAGACTGAGATCTGACTGTGGCTCAGATCAGGAACTCCTTATTGCCAAATTCAGACCTAAACTGAAGAAAGTAGGGGAAACTACTAGACCATTCAGTTATGTCCTAAATCAAATCCTTTACGATTACACAGTGGAAGTGAGAAATAGATTCAAGGGATTAGATCTGATAGACAGAGTACCTGAAGAACTTTGGACCAAGATTCATGAAATTCTACAGGAGGCAGTGATCAGGACTATCCCCCCAAAAAAGAAATGCAAACAGGCAAAATGGTTGTCTGAGGAGGCCCTACAAATAGCTATGAAAAGAAGAGAAGTGAAAGGCAAAGTAGAAAAGGAAGGATATTCCCATTTGAATGCAGAGTTCCAAAGAATAGCAAAGAGAGATAAGGAAGCCTTCTTCAGTGATCAATGCAAAGAAATAGAGGAAAACAATAGAATGGGAATGTGTAGAGCTCTTTTCAAGAAAATTAGAGATACCAAGAGAACTTTTCATCCAAAGATGGGCACAATAAAGGACAGAAATGGTATGGACCTAACAGAAGCAGAAAATATTAAGAAGAGGTGGCAAGAATAGATGGAAGAACTGTACGAAAAAGATCTTCATGACCCAGATAATCAAGATGGTGTGATCACTCACCTAGAGCCAGACATCCTGGAATGTGAAGTCAAATGGGCCTTAGGAAGCATCGCTATGAACAAAGCTAGTGGAGGTGATGGAATTCCAGTTGAGCTATTTCAAATCCTGAAAGATGATACTGTGAAAGTGCTGCACTCAGTATGCCAGCAAATTTGGAAAACTCAGCCATGGCCGCAAGACTGGAAAAGGTCAGTTTTCACTCCAATCCCAAAGAAGGGCAACACCAAAGAATGTTCAAACTACCGCACAATTGCACTCATCTCACAGGCTAGCAAAGTAATGCTCAAAATTCTCCAAGTCAGGCTTCAACAGTACGTGAACCATGAACTTCCAGATATTCAAGCTGGATTTAGAAAAGGCAGAGGAACCAGAGATCAAATTGTCAACATCTACTGGATCATCAAAAAAGCAAGAGAGTTCCAGAAAAACACCTACTTCTGCCTTTGACTGTGTGGATCAACACAAACTGTGGAAAATTCTTGAAGAGATGGGAATACCAGACGACCTGACCTGCCTCCTGAGAAATCTATACAGGTCAAGAAGCAACAGTTAGAACTGGACATGGAACAACAGACATTCCAAATCGGGAAAGGAGTATGGCAAAGCTGTATATTGTCACCCTGCTTATTTAACTTATGTGCAGAGTACGTCATGAGAAATGCTGGACTGGATGAAGCACAAGCTGGAATCAAGATTTCCAGGAGAAATAACAGTAACCTCAGATAAGCAGATGACACCATCCTTATGGCAGAAAGCAAAGCAGAACTAAAGAGCCTCTTGTTGAAAGTGAAAGAGGAGAGTGAAAAAGTTGGCTTAAAACTCAACATTCAGAAAACTAAGATCATGGCATCTGGTCCCATCACTTCATGGCAATAGACAGGGAAACAGTGAAAACAGTGACAGACTTTATTTTGGGGCGGGGGGGAGGGAGGCTCCAAAAATCACTGCAGATGGTGACTGCAGCCATGAAATTAAAAGACGCTTGCTCCTTGGAAGAAAAGTTATGATCAACCTAGACAGCACATTAAAAAGCAGAGACATTAATTTGCCAACAAAGATCTATTTGGTCAAAGCTATGGTTTTCCAAGTAGTCATGTGTGGATGTGAGAGTTTGACCATAAAGAAACCTGAGTGACAAAGAATTGATGCTTTTGAACTGTGGTGTTGGAGAAGACTCTTGAGAGTCCTTTGGACTGCAAGGAGATCAAACCAGTCCAACCTAAACGAAATCAGTCCTGAATATTCATTGGAAGGATTGATGCTGAAGCTGAAACTCCAATACTTGGGCCACCTTTTGCAAAGAATTTACTCATTTGCAAAGACCCTGATGCTGGGAGGGATTGGGGGCAGGAGGAGAAGGGGACGACAGAGGATGAGATGGTTGGATGGTATCACTGACTCGATGGACATGAGTTTGAGCAAGTTCTGGGAGTTTGTGATGGACAAGTAGGCCTGGTGTGCTGCAGTCCATGGGGTCGCAAAGACATGACTGCGACGGACATGACTGAGTGACTAAACTGAACTGAACAGATTCCACTTATATGCATTAATACATGATATTCCTTTTTCTCTGACTTACTTCACTCTGCATGACAGACTGTCCATCCATGTCCCTACAAATGACCCTATTTCGTTCCTTTTAGTGGCACAGTAACATTCCATTGTATATATGTACCACATCTTTATCCATTTATCTTTTGTTAGACATTGAGAACAGTATAGAAGTTCCTTAAAAAACTAAAAATATGAGCTATCCCATATAGTATTGCAATGCAAAATCCCACTCACCACACTGACCATAAACCATGAGAAAATCGTAATTCAAAAGGACATGTACCCCAATGATCACTACAACACTACTTACAATAGTCATAACATGGAAACAATCATTTTACTTTGGTTTTTTTTTTCCATTTATTTTTATTAGTTGGAGGCTAATTACTTTACAATATTGTAGTGGTTTTTGCCATACATTGACATGAACCAGCCATGGATTTACATGTGTTCCCCACCCTGAACCCCTCTCCCACCTCCCTCCCCATCCCATCCCTCTGGGACTTCCCAGTGTACCAGCCCTGAGCACTTGTCTCATGCATCCAGCCTGGACTGGCGATCTGTTTCGCACTTGATAGTGTACTTGTTTCAATGCTATTCTCTCTGAACATCCCACCCTCACCTTCTCCCACAAAGTCCAAAAGTTTGTTCTATACATCTGTGTCTCTTTTTCTGTCTTGCATATAGGGTTATCGTTACCATCTTTTTAAACTCCATATATATGCATTAGTATACTGTATTGGTGTTTATCTTTCTGACTTACTTCACTCTGTATAATGGGCTCCAGTTTCATCCATCTCATTAGGACTGGTTCAAATGAATTCTTTTTAATGGCTGAGTAATATTCCATGGTGTATATGTACCACAGCTTCCTTATCCATTCATCTGCTGATGGGCATCTAGGTTGCTTCCATGTCCTGGCTGTTATATACAGTGCTGGGATGAACATTGGGGTGCACGTGTCTCTTTCAGATCTTGTTTCCTCGGTGTGTATGCCCAGGAGTGGGATTGCTGGGTCATATGGCAGTTCTATTTCCAGTTTTTTAAGGAATCTCCACACTGTTCTCCATAGTGGCTGCACTAGTTTGCATTCCCACCAACAGTGTAAGAGGGTTCCCTTTTCTCCACACCCTCTCCAGCGATACACATACATTCTATTAACACTCTCCCTTTAGTTTACTGATGAGTTTAGATCTGAGAGAAAAGAAAAGAACAGCTGCAGGCTGCCCCATCTTTCCTTTTCTATGTCATCATTTTCAGCATAAGTGGTTGGTAATACAGGAAAATAAAGTGACTAAGAAAGGACATGGTAGAGCTCCTTGATTATCTGTATTTCTTAGAATGTGCTCTTTCTGAAGTCAAAATTCTAATTCAAGTAGAAACATGTCCTTTGGGGCGGGGGGAGGTTATCAGTCTTAGGTGTTGTCTGTGTACCTTCTATTCACTTTGAGTCTCACTGAACTCCCAGGTAGAGTTAATCCACCAGAATTCTGTGCTCATGGGGTATCTCAAACTTATTCATGAAAGAGGACATAAGGAATGGCAGACAGTCATACTGTGTGTGCAAGTCCTCTGCTCACAGGCATGCTGCATTGTCCCATCAGATTTCACTAACAAAAGATCAAAGATAAAATGACTAAGAATTGTAAGACATAAACTTCTAAGCAAGAAACCAAATGCAAGGCCTTCCTGAGCATGGGGCCCTGGGCGACTGCAGTAGTCACACATCTGTAAAGTTGGCTCTGCTCCGAACTCCTCAGTTCAGATCTCTCTTCCATGGGTATATTCTCAGCCTCACTGCTTTCATAGTTGACTGAAAAGAGCTTTGTTGTTAGCTTACTCATTTGCAGTACCAACACGAGTTCATCACTAAGCAGCAAAGTGTGGAGCTACTGGAGTTCCTTTGTTAAAACCCTATCTGTAACTTTAAGTTTATGCTGAGACTTCACTTGGTTATGAATCTGTAGGGAACACAGATATAAGCCTCCAAGATCTCCCTTCAAGGAAAGGTTTGTTGCCCCAGCTCTCAGCTCCTTTAGGGTCTGCCTGAGAGAGGACAGCTTAAATAGGATCTGCTGCAGAAAGCCACCTTTTCCAAGGTCATACTTTTCCTGGGCTGGCCCACAGTCAATGACTGATCAAAATTCAGGAATAAAGACTCAGACATCCTGATCCAATGAGAGTAGAGTTGGCAGACAAAATACTGATGGGACAAATATTGCATGGTACATACTTATACTAAAAAGTTGCCTGTTGTTTATCTGAAATTCAAATTAACTGGGTATCCTATATTTTTATTTACTAAATCTGGCAATCTTAAATGGGGGACAGCTCTGAGGGGTTGTCTCTGGGGGTACCTGTAAGTATCCCCCAGGCTCTCCCAGGCCTGCTTTGCTGTTCAGTTTCTCTCTCAGCCAAATCCTGCTCCTTTTCCATTTTAAACAAACACCTCTCATGCCAAATTCTATCTCAAAGTCTGCTTCTAGAAAATCCAATGTGCATTAACACTGATACCCAAACCCTGACAAAGGTATCTTGTGATCTCTTGAGAAAGTTGCTCAGTCAAACCTGAGCACAAATTCAGGATTGTTCACCATCTACTGAGGACTAGCAGAACTCATACTGAAGCTGGAAAGACTCGGAAGAAAGGCTTCAGAACAAAAAGAACAGATTTCACAATTGGATTTTATGACTTTCACATCACTATGGATACTTATTCACACACATGCACTATCCATTTTTAATGCTTGCATGCCTGCTAAGTCGCTTCAGCCATGTCTGATTCTTTGCGACCCTATGGACTGTAGCCTGCCAGGCTTCTCTGCCCATGGGATTCTCCAGGCAAGTATACTGGAGTGGGTTGTCATTTCCTTCTCCAGGGGCACTTCCCGACCCTGGGATCAAACACAGGTCTCTTACTGCTCCTGCATTGGCAGGCAGATTCCTTACCACTAGTGCCACCTGGGAAGTCCATCCATTTGTTATAGAAGTTAGCAAAGGACGTTAAAGTTTTAGACTAAAGCAATTGATAATTGTACTTTTACTGATTTCTTGAGGGTTTTTTTTTTTTAATTGTGCAGGAAATCAATAAAGACTCATTACCTTAAAAAGCAGATACATGAACTCTTAAATTTCTAGTTGTTTTTGGTTATGAATCAATAAATGATCATGACTAAGAATTTGGCTTCTGGAGTTGAATGGAGATGAATGCATAGCCTGAGTTTGTCACTTACTAGCTGTATGACTTCTAGCAAATTATAACAGAATAAGTCTGGGCACACTCATTTGCAAAATGATGATAATAATCATACTTTGTCCAGAAGGTTATCATGAATTTTAAAAGAAATAAAGCATGTAAAACACTTAGCTCAGGGCTTTTTCAATAATAATTTTATTAATAATATTTTTTATTGTTAAAAGAAAGGGAAAATCTCTCTTAGTGCATAGTTCTTAATTGGCAAAAACCATGAAGGGGCCAAGTATATTTTCTTGGCTATATTAATATTTCATTTATCCTCTTTATTTTACAAGAGTCTTATTCTATTAATGTAAATTCTCACCTCTAGCAAAAATGCTAAAATACATATTGAGTTGAAAATGTTATTAATATTACAATGATTATTCGTATAGTGACAATAGTTATGTTATTTTTATTTTCTTCTCAATATAACTGTAGGAACACTTTTAAAAGACAGGACACTAGTCTAACTAAGAAAATAAACCTAATCCAAATGATTAATGCCTAATAGCAACCAGATAGTAGACTTGATTCTTCCTTTACTTTAAGGCAAAGATATTTTTTCCACATCTTAGTATTTCTTTTTTCTTTACTTGATATATGTATATATTGTGAAAGAATTTTCCCCATAGAATTAATTAACACATCCATCATCTAACAGATTTACTTCTTTTAGTGTGTGGGAACATTTAAGTTCTATTATCTCAGCAAATTTCAGTTATATAATACAGCGTTTCCAACTATAGTCACCATGTTACACATTAGACCTTCAGAACATATTCATCTTATAACTGAAAGTTTGTGCCCTTTTAACAACCTCTCCCTAGTTCCTCCACCTCTCAGCCATTAGCACACACCATTCTACTCTGTTTCTGAGTTCAACTATTTTTTGTTGTTTCACATGTAAGCGAGATCAAGCAGTATTTGTCTTTCTGTGTCTGGCTTATTTCACATAGCATAATGCTTTCCAAGTTCATTCATGTTATGCCAAATGACAGGATTTCCTTCCTTTTTTAAGGCTGAAAGACATTCCATTGTACATATATACCAATAATTCTGGATCCATTCATTCAATGAGACATTAAGGTTGTTTCCATACCCTGGCTATTGTGAATAAGGCCACAGTGAAGATGGGAGTAGAGTATCTCTTCAGAATAATGGTTTTCTTTCTTTTGGATATACACCCAGAAGGGGATTGCTGGATCACGTGGTAGCTCAGTTTTTCATTTCTAGAGTCAATATTTCTTTTTTTAAAAAAAATTGGAGAACTGCTTTACAATGTGGTTAGTTTCTGCTGCACAACAAAGTGAATCAGCTGTATATATGCATATTTTTCTTTCCTCTTGAACCTCCCTCCCACATTCCCCCAACCCACCCTTCTAGGTCTTTACAGACCACAGAGCTTTCTTAATTGTGCAAATATGGTACCTCATTTTTAGGGAAGTAGTAACAGACAAGGCAGAGTAGGAGCTCGTTGTTAGTGTGGGTTGGTCACAGTGACTATGGAAAGGTTACCTGGAAGAGTTGCTAAAAAGTATTTGTAAAACTGTGAATTGGTGCCTTTTAAGTAGATGCATCAGAATCTTAATGGATTTGTTATTGTCTTCAGGATAGATTTTTTTAAGTTTGCATAAAATATATAGGTTTGAAGATTAAAACTCTCATGATTCTCATAGAAATCCTTTGATGTGGTCTGGAGAAATATTGATATACCTATATTAAATAGGGGAAAAAAAAACAGAATCTAGGGGACAATTGCTATGTGGATAAAGAATGTTGCCTGCAATTTCAATAAATAAAGGATGTTTCAGCCATAAAGCCATCAGCCACCACCACTGACACTGACAGTGCACCCTGAGGGAAATTCAGGATAGAGAAAAACAAGTTGTTGCCCTCAAGCCATCAGCCACTGCAGCTGCACCCCTCCCCCACCATGGTGCACCCTAAAGGAATTCAGATGGAGAAAAACAGGATACTGGCCCTAGATAGTTAAGGTACATATCAAATGAATAATTTCAGTAAGTGCAGAATTTGCATCTTCCCATACATAAAAAAGCATTAAAACCATTAACTTGAGATGTCTGAGATTTTTTTTTTAATTCAGTTCAGTTCAGTTCAGTTCAGTCACTCAGTTGTGTCCGACACTTTGAGACCCCATGGACTACAGCACGCCAGGCTTCCCTCTCCATCACCGCCTGTCAGAGCTTGCTCAAACTCATTTCCATTGAGTTGGTGATGCCATCCAACCAACTCATCCTCAGTCATCCCCTTCTCTTCCTGCCTTCAATCTTTCCCAGCATCAGGGTCTTTTCAAATGAGTCAGTTCTCCACATCAGGTGACCAAAGTATTGGAGTTTCAGCTTTAGCATCAATCCTTCCAATGAATATTCAGGACTGATTTCCTTTAGGATTGACTGGTTTGATCTCCTTGCAGTCTAAGGGCCTCTCAAGAGTCTTCTCCAACACCACAGTTAAAAAGCATCATTTTTATAGTTAGCAGTAATCTTTTGATGTTTGTCTAACTGGGTGTTATTTTTTTTCCAAAAATTCCCATATATCCTGGCTCTTCCCTTATCTCTTTAGAGCAGTACCTCAGAGCTATTTGAGGGGCTATATCCCAGGCTTAAGGGCTCAGTAAGTCCACAGAACAAAACATAATTCTCAGCTTTCAGGTTGTGCTTTTCTTTTTTTTTCAGTCAATTGCTACCTCAAGTAAGCTCCATCAGTCTTCTGATAAGATGACAGTCATCCACTATCCCAGTCTTTGCCCAACCTGCTTGGTCAGAAGAAACTCTTGTTGTACTACCTTTGGAGATTCTCAGATGATGGCTAAGAATTTATATTTTTGACATGTGTTTCAGATGATTCTTATATGAGACTAGTTTGGGGAAGCACTGACCTCCTTCATTCTCCATTTTGTTTTAATAAATAGCTCCCTTTGGCTCAAATTCAAGCTACCTTAAAATCACACACACAAAATATTTGTACCTCATAGAGACTACTTATCAGATGGAATAAATTGAAAAAAGAAATAGAGAATCCAGTGTTAAAGACACAGGCCTTTAAATATGCCTATAAATCCAAGAAAACATTTGTACTGGGAAGTAGAGCTATCTTTATAAGCCTTTATGGGCTTGCCAGGTGGCTCAGCAGTAAAGAATCTGCCTGCCAATGCAGGAGACTCAGGTTCAATCCCTGAGCTGAGAAGATCCCCTGGAGAAGGAAATGGCAACCTACTCCAGTATTCTTTCCTGGGAAATCCCATGGACAGAGGAGCCTGGCAGGCTACAATCCATGGTATCACAATGAGTTGGACACAACTGAGCACACACATACATGCCCAAGCATTTATAGTGTGTGACTCTTAATGCATTCATGATTTTACTTTTTCCTGGTCTTATTCATTCAGTTACTCATTCATTAAACAAACTTTTACTGGGCATTTACTCCATACCAAACATTATACTGAGAATTATATAAGCATTATACTTAGAATTAGGGAACAAAATCAGGTGTATTAAAAGATTCTCCTACTTCAAAACACTGCAAATGGCCAGAGCCCTAAGATGAACTGCGTTTTCATATATTCCTAGAGATTTTTAGCTAAAGTGTTCTGTAATTCTCAACTGTGATACCCAGCAAAAAGGTGTTTATCATAAGCACATGCACTGAAAAGAATCTATTGCTCTTTATCCCATTTTGTTCTTTTTAAAAAATAGAATATGCTAAGAAATTTATTGGCTAAAGTAATATCTCTATTGTACTATAAAAGGGTTGTTTTTCCAAGAAAATCGATCAAATGCTTTCATAACTTGTTACTAATAATACTAATATAGAATAATGGGTAAACTAGTTTGGGTACCTTTCCAAAATAATTGGGTTTTCCAGGAACATTACAGAAGATGAACAGCAAGATCAATAAGTCCTGAGGTTGCAGGAGTCATTATTGATTTATGACCTTGCTTACTTCCTAGCAAAATAATTGCTATAGAGCAGTTGGCTCTTGTTTACAAATCATGATAAACTTGTGAGAACGTCTTTCTTAGCTCAAAGTTTAAACAGTAGAAAGAAGTGATTTAAAAAGGTTATTATTGTGCTGAAATTCATAATTAGTAATACCTCCCATTCATTGAGTGCTTATTTTATGGCACATGCTTTATGTGAATATAACATTTCTTTAAATTATGAAAACAATCCTACAAGAGCTATTATTAGCCTTATTTCATAGGTTAGAAAAACTTAAGTTCAAAGAAGTCAAGTAACTTGTCCAAGGGCACATATACCACCCAGAAAGTTGCAGGGCTGGGATTCAAACTCAAGTGTTCTTTTCTCATGCTTTCATGTTTCTAAAGATCATACAGGTACGGCCTAGAATTAATAAACTTTAAGGTACTTAAAATGTTTGGCAGACACAATCAATTATTTGCATATTTATGACATCACTGCAGCTGTTACTTGACAGTGGAATTCTCATCACCATTTCTAGAATATCAACATTCCTGGAAAGATATATCTGAAGACAGACAATGATCAAGCAGTCAAAGATTCATGAGAATAGATCATGTGTGGCTTGATTAGTGATTGTTGATGCTAGTACTGACTCGGTATTCAATATTAATTCAAATGTCTTCCTGACCAAGGACTTCCTTTTTAATTCATTCCTTCTTACTATGCACGACTTTGTATGGCTGTCCTTTCTTTAGAGCTCACTGAGTTCTACTTAACTTCTCCCAACCATAGACAAGCCCTCTGGAAATGCCACTGATTCACAGCTGTAATACTTAGATTAGTTTGTATCCCAGTAAGATAAGTAATGAATTTTTGTAGTTGACCTTGTTTGACTGATGTGCATCTGATATGCTGAGAAATTAGATGGCTTTCTGAAAGTCTGAGGCAAGGGTGAACATAAAGTGAAGTCTTTATCTTTGTCTCCATTCAATAATGAGAGCCTTTACATAGTCTACAAATGCTTTGCAGTCATTATGATAGGAATAATATGAGAAATAGAAGAAGCCTCACATGGTACCTATTCACTTAACACTCATCACTGATGATTGGTTGAGTATCAGAGACTATACTCCTTTACATTACCATCCAAAGGAGCACAAGATTGGACATTCCAAAAGAAAGAACAAAGGCTTGGAAATGGGTTGATTTCTCAGTTTCTACGTTCTCCACTCCTTGAAATTCTTGCCTTCCTTTTCTCTCATTTTTCAGGGACAAGAAGAGACCAGAGATACTTTAGAGAACTATGTAGCAAGAATATATACCAGTGCTTTGTATCAAGGTAGGAACAGGAGGGTAGATGAGTTACTCTATGATTTTTCATATCACAGAGTACATGATATACTCTACATAAAGATGTAAGTTGCTTGTCCTTCATTAGACTTTAAGATCAGTGAAGACAGACACTGCATCTGTTTTACTTACCATTTTATTCCTATCATCTCAAATAGTGTCTGACACATAATGGGCAATCAGTAGATACCTGTTTAATGAACAAATACAAGAGAAAGTTTTGTTTTTTTTTTAAAGAAAAAGTTATCTTAGCCATTATCTATAAGCATTCTCCTCAACTCCCTAAACCAAGAGAGGCTGAATGGTAATTGGAAAGGATTTAGAACTTGAATTTCCAGATTTCACCATCATTCTATGGAAAAAGCAGCAGAATTAACTTGGCCTTGGATCCTCTTCTTGTCACCTCCATGGGAGGAGGGTGAGGCACTGTGCAGTTTATTTCAATTACCTAGTGTGAGTTCATCATTAAGCTAATTGAGTTTACACAGTTCCCTTCCAAGGCCACAGAAGAGGCCTGAACAATATATTCACAGCACATATTCTTGTAAAAGTTACAAAATAAGATATTTTAATAATAGTTGGTTAACCATTGACTACTTTTATGACAATTTCCTTTTGTCGTATTTACACTTGTGTCAGGGTAGCAATGACGTGGCCACAGACATTTTTGGGGATTCTGTTAAACGGATCTTGAGTTGGGTTTACTTTTCACATAGAGTAGTGAAGTATATTTATGTGAGAGTCAATTCTGTGGAGAGTTAAGGTAATGTTAGCCAATCAAGTGTAAGACTGGCTTCCAGAAATACTTCCATCACTCATGCCAACGAATCCAGCATTGCTATGCCAGTGCAGGGCCAGAGGTTGTAATGGAACAAGGACATAATAATCTTTAGACCTTACAGATCCTAGATCTGTCTCTGGTTAATAACCCATACACCAAGGTCATACACCCATGTCAGGATAGAAAGGTAGAATTCCACTGTAAACGCTTTCCCTTTTCTTATCAGTTTCCTTCATTGCAGCTGTCTGTCTTGCCCTCACTGGTCACTATCCAGGATTCCTTCTCCATCTAAAGATAGAATAATTTTATTAAAGTTATTAATAATTATGGATATTAATTATGAAAATTAAATACTAGCATCAACACAGACATAGAGAACAAACTTGTGATTGCCAAGGGGGTAGGGGGGAGGGCAGGGATGGATTGAAAATTTGGGGTTAACAGATGCAAAGTCTTATATATAGAATGGATAAATAACAAGGTCCTACACACAGGGAACTATATTCAATATCCTGTAATAAACCATAATGGAAAAGAATATGAAAAAGAATATATATATATATACATGTGTATATATATAACTGAACTACTTTGCTATATAGCAGAAATTAATACCACATTGTAAATCAACTATAATTTTTAAAAGTGTAAAAATAAATAAATAAATATTACAGTCAACAGTGATCAAGTGAATAATACTCCACTTGTATTTCATAAGGTATAACCTTTAGTAAACTTAAATGATGTATATGTCTATGGTTAAAGGGCAAGTATATGTGTACCATGAAACATTTGTATGTTTGAGGAATATAGTGTTTCAGGCAGGCTGTGAATTGATGGGTAGAAAAAGCACACAAACATACAAATACATACTTAAGATAGAAATTCTCAATTATTTTACCAAGGTGATAGAATAAGGTGACTACACAGAGCATGATCAAATGTCATATATCTTTACAGGATTTTTCCTTCATGCCGGCTTTCCTATGGGTTATGGAACTGCCTGTCATTTTCCATGCAGGTAGAGGCTTTCTAGAATGGAGAAATAATCAAGAGCTTGCTATAGTATTTTCTTCTGAATTTATGTATTTACCTTACTGTTCCAGGAGTACTTACACCAATGACTCCACTTAAGGAATTTTCTTTTTTTTTTTTTGTAAACATGAGGCTTCATGATGTGCTGGGTATTTTCCATTGCCTGACCCAGATCTCCACCTACTCTGTGCCCAAGGAAACCGGCTTGTGAGAACAATAGCAGTGGGCTTCTTTGCCCTCTGGCATCTGTTTGGGTTCACCCAATGGGAGACCTGGCTGAGATGGGAATATGGGAGAAGAAATTTTTATTTCCCTCTACAGGATCACCATGGGTTAGCTACTTTTCTCTACTGAAGGCCATAACTTCTTTCAGTCAGTCTTCTTAGTGTATATCTCCTCTCTGAGTTCCAACAAGTGTGTCCTTCTTTTATACTTTCAGGTCAGAGGGTGCTTATGGGTCTCACTATTGCCAGATGTAAAGAACTGCATTGTCCTTTGTTGACTTTTTTTTAATCCCTTGTGCCCATGCGTTTGCAACTATTCCCTTTATTTGCTAAATAAATACATGAACAAATTTAAAAATTATAAATAAACTTAAATAAACTATAAACTTAAAATAATAAATTTAAACAAATAATACATTTAAAATAAACAGTAAATTTAAAATAAACAATAAATTTAAAATAAACAAATTTTAACAACAAAAAATAAATTAAAAATTTAAACAAACAATGTATTTACAAATAAATAATGTGTTTAAATACATTTAAAAATAATAAAAAAGAAACAATAAATGTTAAAATGATAAAAATACATTTAAATAAATAGTAAATTTAATTGAACTCTCCTCAAATTGCCCAGTTTGAGTAGGTCTTTTATTTTGCTGACATGCTATCCAAAACACCTAGTTTTTTAAACAAACTCAGCCCCAGCAAGGGCACCTGGTCATCCTCATGAGAGGGAGCAGAGGCAGTGCCTAGGGACCCCCAAACCCCATCTTGTCTCATAGTGCTCCAGGGTCACAAAAAGCCTGTACTCTCACAGAAGCACCCCTTGGTTCAAGGTTTTAGAGAATGTCAGATCTCTGTTTTAGAGAAAGCAGGAGGTACAACGTACAATTGTAGAAGACAGTGTTATAACTAGGAAGCAAATGTAAAGAAGAAACATGAAAGCCTTGGTTTTACATTTTGAACATGAATGAACACACTTTATATTTTTTATGTAGCTTATTATGTAAAGTTTTTTATTCAAAACTGATGATTGCTTTGCAATATAGAAAAAAGGCAACTGACAGCATTAATTGTATTTATCTACTATACTGCTGAAAGGTGGACCATCTCAGCAAAATTAGTTAACAGTTTAGTTAACATCACTGTCAAAACACTTTAAGCAAGCAAAACTATTTTTAAAATAGTGCAATTATCTAGTAATCAGTAAATGAGGTATTACCAGTAAACTGGTAAAAGGGATAAAGATGTGACATAGAATTGGAAGTCCCTCATATTGGAATAAAATCCTTCTGCTTCCAGCTTCTCAAAGCCAGTGACCAGCAATGACTGTGGTCGGAATTATTTTTGGAAAATAAATAATGAATATAAAATTAACCTTCTACTCTAGAGTCTTACTTTTTAAAATTTGTTTTTAATTGGAGGACAATTGCTTTACAATTGTGCTGGCTTCTGCCATACAACAATGTGAATCAGCCAGAAGTATGCCTATGTCTCTGCCCTCTCGAAAGGCTTCCCTGATAGCTCTCTTGGTAAAGAATCTGCCCGCAATGCAGGCAACCTGGGTTCAATCTCTGGGTTGGGAAGATTCCCCTGGAGAAGGGAATTGCTACCCACTCCAGTATTCTGGCCTGGAGAATTCCATGGCATTGAAAAGAGTCAGACACAATTGAGCGACTTTCACTTTCTTTCCTCCCTCTCCAACTTCCCATCCCACCCCTCTTGGTCATCACAGAGTACTGCATTGAGCTCCTGTAGAGTCTTACACTTGTAAGTCTTCAAATATGCTTTTTATTCTTTTTCTTTTGCCTCTCTTTACCACACATCACCAGGTATTTAAGAAGAACATCATCATGGAGCAGAGAGATCAGGGTAAATGCATAAAAATAAACCTCAGAGAAAAGAGACAAGTTGGAAAGCAAAAGCACTTAGTATTTTAAAAAAGATTCATAATGTTACTATATCAATGCAACAGGAAAAGGAGCTTGAGAGAAAAACTAAGAACAAGAAAGAGTTTCATGAAATAAGTGAATATGATGACTTCTGAAATTTAAAAAAATATGTATAAGATGAAAGATAAAGTCAAGAACATCTTTCAGACATCATATCAAAAAGAAACAGAGATGGAAAAGGCAAGAGTATTTACATGTATTTTTTTTCTCTTCATGTAATGATTCTTTCCTAAAGTCGGTTACCTAAAAATAAATGCATCAGAGTGTGAAACCTCAACTGCATTTCCTGGATCTGCATTTTATAATATGACAAACTCATACTTTCTAATGATGTACTTCTCTGACTTGTATCCATCTGGGCACGTGGTCCAATTCAAAATTCTCTAAGATTTATTTTTTCTTTTGATCTAGTGACTTTTACCCAGACATAGAGCTAAGGGAGGTGACTGCTTTTTGACTGATAGGTAGAGTGAATCTGTATCTCAAATGCTCTGAGCAGTCTCCTTTACAGCTCCTGGGACCACTCTCATGCTAGAAACACACAAGTGTCAGTATTCAGTCCTGAAGTTTCAATAAACTCTCATCTCATGTTATTATGTATATCATTACTGTACATTCCATTTTTTCCATAACAAGCTTCCAAATATTTAAAAACAGAAAATAATGGGATATGATAGCTTCCTTTTTGAAAGTCATAAACTTTCATTTTTTCACCCACTTGGAAGAAGTTGAAGAACATCTCTGAAGACTCTGAAATCAATCCTATGAGGGGAAAAGTGAAGTACCCTGGGGCTCAGGGATGTTTCCATCCTTTTTTACTTCCTTGTTTGGGTAGCAACCAGTAATTTTGATAAGTCTTGAAAGATTCTGTAAGAGGTAGTGACAATATGCCATGTCAAATAGTACGTAAATATTTTTGTATTCCTCAGAAGAGAGGTGCCACTTCCTCATTCACCCCTTTGTTGAACTGACATGTATGGAATGTTTCCTATGTATAAAATTCTATTCAAGTGTAGGTTGTCAGATGGGAGCAAAGAGGACATCATATCCAACTTCAGGAAGCTTACAGTCCTTTGGGATGGCCAGTGGATGACTCTCATTTGCTGCTGCCTATGCATCTTCTTTCAGGATTTCAGAACCCCTTACTGTTGTGTCAAACTTCCCTGGTGGCTCAGTGGTAAAGAATCTGCTTGCAATGCAGGAGATCGGGTTCAATCCCTGAGTCAGGAAGATCCCCTGGAAGAGGGCATGGAAACCCACTCCAGTGTTCTTGCCTAGAGAATCCCATGGACAGAGGAGCCTGGCAGGCTACAGTTCATGGGATCACAAAAGAGTCAGACATGACTTAGCAACTAAACAACAACAACAAAAGGTCATATACGTGAGTTTCAAGACTGTGGGAACAAAAGACTCTGGGTTAAGAAATGAATATAAGGCTGGAGTAAGTTTGGGAAGGCTCACATCTCTCTCTCTCTCTCTTTTTCTCTGTCTCTTTCACACACACATGCATACAGATACTTTTTTAAAAAACTTAACAAAATTACATCTTTCTATGATCCTTGAGATATAAAATGCTTTGCCGCAGAAGGCATTCACTAAATATCTGCCTATTCAATGCCCTAAAGTTCACATGCCTGCTACAAAAGCATTGACTGACAGAATTTATGTAGATTTAATATTCACTTCAAAAACGTTTTAAGACAGATTCTTATTGCACTTTGCATTAGTTTTAAAATCTAAGTGGTCACTGTAGCTTTGTGGCTTTTAAATCAAGTCTATTTGTTACTCCTCATGAAGTGATTTTATAGGTTGTTGACCATTTTATGGGACATTCTTGCTATTATTGTCTGAGTGGCATGCTGATCCCTGCTGGGGGAGGGTGGCAGTAAGTATACTTTATTCTATTGTCAAGTACTTTGATTTTGTAGACAGGCCCAAGCAAACCAAATTAGACTAACACATTTATAGGCTGAACAATTCCAAGGGCCCATGGCAATGACCAGGCTTCTGGGGTTGAAAACAGTATTTGCAACTTTCTCTGATATCTCCCTGTCACTCTCACTCTAGAAGGGTCCACCTCAGTAACTGCAACTGCATTATTTCTCTTTGTTTTTTTCCCTGATGTTCTGCTTATAAATCTTCTGCTATTGTGATCTGGCCTCTATATTTGACTCCTAAGCTCTGTTGCACATGGGCAGATCAATCCATCTCATGATATTCATGACAAATTAGAATTTTATAAATAACTTTACCAAGAACTGAGAGAGTTGGGCCATAAAGAAGTCTGAGTGCCAAAGAATTGATGCTTTCACACTGTGGTGTCAGAAAAGACTCCTGAGAGTCCCTTGGACTGCAAGAAGATCAAACCAGTCAATCCTAAAGGAAATCAACACTGAATACTCATTGGAAGGACTGATGCTGAAGCTGAAGCTCCAATACTTTGGCCACCAGGTGCAAAGAGCCAACTCAATGGAAAAGACCTTGATGCTGGGAAAGATTGAGGGCAGGGGGAGAAGGGGATGACAGAGGATGAGATGGTTGGATGGCATCATTGATTCAATGGATGTGAGTTTGAGCAAACTCCTGGAGATACTGAAGGACAGGGAAGCCTGGCACGCTGCTGTCCATGGGGTCACAAAGAGTGGGACACAACTGAGTGAATGAACAGCAACAATGGAAGTGAAGAATTTGCAAAAGTATAATAAATGTCTGAGCATACAGATTCCTGATCCTGACACTACAAGTCCGGCAAGACTATCAGCTGCTTTGACAACATGAATTCTAAGCCTCATTCTTTCCTCTTTTCCTAATTTGAAATGTTAGAAACCATACATCCAGAAATCTGCAAGATTAAGGTTAAGAGAGAGAGAGCTTCTGATAAGAACTTCCCTGAAACCCACTGCAACTCTTCCTCTTCCCCAAAGCCTGTTTCTAGATCTTCTCTCTGACTGCAGCCAACAAGCCTTTCCTTAGGATCTGGCACTCTCATTGATTCATTTGTTCATTCCACAGATATTTGTCTTTGAAGCAACTGTCAAATATATCACAAGTATGGCCCTGAAGGATTTCCCAACCTAGTGTGGGTCTTCTTTGCATCCTAGTACTTTAAGAGAAAGAAATTTTCTCTCCCAACTATCTCCAGGATTCCTTTCCTGGAGGTTTTAAAGTGAGCAAGCATAAATTCTTTCTTGAATTCTCTCTGGCTCTGGGCACTAGGATTCTAGAAGTACAACATGCATGCGTGCGTGCAAAGTCACTTCTGTCATGTCCAACTCTTTGTGACCCTATGGACTGTAGCCTGCCAGGCTCCTCTGTCCATGGGATTCTCCAGGTAAGAATACTGGAGTGGGTTGCCATGCCCTCCTCCAGGGGATCTTCCCGACCCAGGGATAGATCCCATATCTCCTGTGGCTCCTGCACTGCAGGCAGATTATTTACTGCTGCACCACCAGGGAAGCCTAGAAGCACAACTCTCATCCCCAATTCCATTCCCTCTCTCATTGTTTAATGCCTGTTATTAAGTCAATCTAAAATAAGTTATTATGAAACAAATATAGATTCACAGGAAGTTGTGAAGGTAGCATACAGAGACTCTCTACATACCCGCACCCAGTTTCCCAGAGTGGTTACAACTAATGCAATTGTAGTGCAGTATCAAAACCAGAAATTAACATTGGTACAACATGGGGATAGTTCTCTATCATTTTATCACATATGTAGATTTGAGTAACCACTGCTGCAATCAAGTGAACTGTTCCATCACCACAATGATCTCCCTCATGCTACCCCTTTATAGTCCCATCAACTCCCTCCCCTCAACCATTCTTAAACCTTGGCAACCACTAATCTGGTCTTTATAATTTTGTCACACAAAGAATGTTATACAAATTAGATCATGTAGTATGTAACCTTTTAAGGTTGCTTTTTTTCACTCAGCATAATACTCTTGCTAGCCACCCAAGGTGTTGCATGTGCCAATCGTTCATTTCTCTTTATTGCAGACTAGTATTTCTTCTAGGACATTTCAGCCCAACCTTACTTCTCCTCTCCTAACATTCTAATGACACAAATGTTAGGTCTTCTGTTATAGTTCTACATGTCCCTGGAGTTCTATTGTTTATTTTAGTCTATTTTTTTTTCCTGTTCTGTTTGAGCAATTTCTACTGCTCTGTTTTCCAGCTCATTGATTCTTTCTGCCTCCTACTGAATATCAAGCTCTATTTTCAGCATCAGGGATAAGTTGCAACCCTTGCTTTCCAGGAGTTGACCATAGTAAGAAAGAAGATCTTACCTTGTTACATAACTGTCAAAGGGCTTATGTGGTTACTCAGATGTGATGTGCACAGCATGCAAAGGGAGGGAGCAAGAAAAGCACCACTTCCCAAGGGAAGAAAGGTGCATCTTAGGGTACGGACAAGCTTCCTTGGAGTAACTTATAAAGAGTGAATAAGAACTGGCTACTGAAGGAAGGGGCTTGCAGGCTTTTTTCGATTGTAGACAAAAGAAGAGGAATTTCAGAGAGAAGGTATAGTTCACCCAAAGGCAAGGAGATGAAGGGATTGTGGCAGAACAAATATTCTAAAACTATGATAACTATCCAGGTGGTATTAATGGTAAAGAACTCACCTGTCAACACAGGAGACTTAAGAGACAGGGGTTCGATCCCTGGTTTGGGAAGATTCCCCTGGATAAGGAAATGGCAACGAATTATTGTATTCTTGCCTGGAGAACCCTGTTGACTGAGGAGCCTGGCAGGTTACAGTCCTTGGGGTCACAAAGAGTCAGACATGACTAAAGTGACTCAGCACAGCACAACACATGACAACTATACCTTGACAGGTGCTTTCTACATTTAAGCATACAGAAGATTCTTCTGGAATATTTGTTACAATGAGGACTACTGGTGTTCCACCTCATCTGAGGATTGTGATTCAGAAGATCTGGTTAAGGGCACTAGAATTTTGAACATGTTCTGAAGTGATATTAATACTGATGATCTGGATACCATAATTTAGTCAGTTTGGGTACCAAGGACCTAGACCACAGTGAAATGCCATTCAGCCTGAGTTCCAACCACACCTCCAGGGATACCCTGAGAGACCTAATGTGCACTCCAAGTAATAAAATGCGATCTATGTAAAACACAATACAGAGATTCCGGCGAAAGCTTAAAAGTCACTTTACAATGCAGGGGAAGAGGAACTTGTTGAACAAATGAATGTATTACTGGAGATTAGAGAAGAAACTATTCATTTACCTATTAAGGGAATGGATTGATTTTTGGTGTGGTCACATTAGAAAAGCATGTATGTGCACTAATTATAAGTCATTTTTATTTATTCAATAAAGGAGACCTTCCACCAGATGATACATGATTAGCTTGTTCCTATTTCTAGGTGAACATCAGCGAACTAAAACCATCTTCCCCCAGGTAAACAGCGACCATGAAGCTTGATCACCACACTAATACCTTCTCAAAACGGGAAGAGAGCACTCAGTCAAAGTCCTTGATCTATACTGTCTCTTCCTGGTTACTTATTGTTAAGGATATTTTCAAAGAGATATACACACCATCTTTGTAGTTTGGTGTATTATTTAAGAATTCATAGTTTCCTGATGTTTCTCTGCAGTCTGAAGAATTTTCTCTCAGCTGATATTGTCAGGTGAATGTTGTGAAAATACGTTTAGGACACTGTAAATGATGTACCAGTGGGAAAACACAGCCTGAACTTATGAGTGCAAAGGGCTGTTAATGAGATAAACTGTTAAAAGAATCTTTATGAAACATATGCAAACCGGGCATTTTGAAGCCCCAAATTATGTGTGTCTTCTGAAGATGTTTCTATTTCCAAAGGCAGAATTTAGCACTTAGAGATATTAAACATGATATACCACTTAAACCATCCTTCCTTCGTACTACTAAATATGATGGGTACTGGGAGACATAATTTCCATTTAAAAACCAAGCTCATAAAGAAACTTAAAGGTATTTCATAGAACCCACATGATACCGACAGGGCTAATGCTATATATACAAAGGACATGACCGAGTGGCATTTGATAGATGAATGTCAAGTAATTGAGTGAAACAAGACCCAACATACAATGTCATGCCTTGTAACTGTCCACATGTGCATGGCCTCATCATCCTATACATTAATGGGTAATTTATAGATTAAAACATAAACATCTAATTTGTAATCATTGATCATTAAGAGAAAAAACAGATTATAAGAATACAAAAGTTCAAGAATTACTTCAAAATGTAGGATTGCTTTTTGTTTTCCATGAACCATGAAAAAATGTTTACTCTGTTAAACAGCTTTACCTCTCCACTGTTTCACAGAGCTATAAGCTTTCTTCAGAAGGAACTATATTTTAATGCCATCTAATTTTGGTGATACACTTCAAAGCATTAACTAGACACACTCCTAATTATAACATAGTCTTATATGTTCTATAACATATAATGTTCTATAACATTATAACTTATTCTATAACAATGCCTAAAAACAACATACATAATTATATGTTGTTTAAAGCACTCAAAAATAATGATTATGCTAAGACTCCCAGATTCAAAGTAATGGTTGCATTATGAAATATAATGGAAATTATCATGACTCTAAATGGAAATCCCAGCATGATAGAGCCTGTGCTTGATTTTCTTCTTCAACCACTCCCATGAGACTTGATAACAGCTAAAGAGGATATAGTGTGTGCAATTTGCCTGTTATTCACTAAGTCTGAGAAAGATTTGCCTGAGACATAAATAAAAAGACAAAGAAAGGCATTCACTTGCATCAGACTGCTTCTGGCCCATTCTAGAGAACACTGTACTTGAGTTTTTACTTTTCATATTGATTACTTGGGTGTCACAAAGAGGCTCTTGGTCTTTTGTCTTATTTCCTCCGTACTAAACAGTCCCCTTCAATAGGTGTATTTTCTTTGAATAAAATGAATACTTTCAAAAATGTTTAAGTTGAGATTTTCTTCTCATTCTCATGTGGAACAAAGCAGTTTGCTGTAGAAGTCTGTATCATTTCCATTGAAAAAAGAATCTGAGTTTCTTGGGACTTCCCTGGTGATCTAGTGGTTAAGACTCCATGCTCTCAGTGCAGGGGGCCCAGGTTTGATCCCTGGTGAGTGAACTAGATCCCACATGCCATAGGTAAGACCTGGAGCACCCAAATGAAAAAAGAATCTGGGTTTCTTGTTTGTAAAGGATCATATACTTGGGAGAACCCTACATCCCCAACAGTTGAAATTGGCTTAGAATTAGTTGAAATGTGATTTTCTTAAAAAAAAAAAAAAAAAAACTTGCTTCTAATAAAACTCAAATAAATTAAGAGGATCTATGTTTTGAATGAGATCATTAAAAAGCAATGTACATGATGTAGAGCAACTAGAACTGTCATATATTGCTGGTGGAAATGCAAATTGATAAAATCACTTTGGAAAACAGTTTTGTTGTATCTACTAAAGCTACATATACACATGTCATAAAACATGGCAGTTTTGGGACTTCCCTGGCAGTCCAGTGGTTAATACTCCATGCTTCCAATGCTGGGGCCACAATGTTCAATCCCTGTTCAGGGAAGTAAGATCCCGCATGCCATGTGGTGTGGTCAAATTAAAAAAAAAAAAAAAAGTTCTATTCCAATAAAAATGTGTGATTTTATCTACAAAAAAGAAATATATATATATATATATATATATATATATGTATATATATATATATATATATAAATGTTCAGAGAGCAGTAATCATAATAGTAAAAAAAAAACTGGAAACCCAAGTCAAATGTCTATCAGCAGTAGATTGGATAAATAATCTGGGCTATGTTCACACAATGGAATATAACACAACAATGAAAAATGAACTATTCCTACATGCAACAAGACACTGTGGAATAAAAGGATGTACACATAAAAGAGTAAATATGGTATGATCCCATTTATGCCAGTTCAAAAACAGGTAAGACTATGCTGTAGGAGGTTAGGAAAGCAGTTGCTTTGGGGCAAGGGTTTTGACTAAAAGGGGACATGAGGGAGTCTAGTGATATTTTGCAGATGTTCCACATTTTGGTGTAGGTAAAAATTCATCAAGTTGTATGTACTTAAGATCTGTGTACTTTACTATTTGCAAATTATACCTAGTTAAAAAATTTAAAAGCAGCATACTTAAACCATGGCAAGACATGTCTATAGCCAATTAATATATAACATAGTAGATGCAGTTTTTATAAGGGGCCAATCAAAAAAATCTTTCCTCTAAATGAAATAAAGGACATTAAGTGACACACTTTCATGGAAAATGAGGAAACAGTGGAAACAGTGACAGACTTTATTTTTGGGGACTCCAAAATCACTGCAGATGGTGACTGCAGCCATGAAATTAAAAGACGCTTGCTCCTTGGAAGAAAATCTATGACCAACCTAAACAGCACATTAAAAAGCAGGGACATTACTTTGCCAACAAATGTCCATCTAGTCAAGGCTATGGTTTTTCCAGTAGTCATGTATGGATCTGAGAGTTGGACTATAAAGAAACCTGAGCACCGAAGAATTGATGTTTTTGAACTGTAGTGTTGGAGAAGACTCTTGAGAGTCCCTTGGACAGCAAGGAGATCCAATCAGTCCATCCTAAAGGAAATCAGTCCTGAATATTCATTGGAACGACTGATCTCGAAGCTGAAACTCCAATACTTTGGCCACCTAGTGCGAAGAACTGACTCATTTGAAAAGATCCTGATGCTGGGAAAGATTGAAGGCAGGAGGGGAAGGGGATGACAGAGGATGAGAGGGTTGGATGGCATCACCAACTCAGTGGACATGAGTTTGAGTAAACTTCAGGAGTTGGTGATGGACAGGGAGGCCTGGAGTGCTTAAGTCCATGGAGTCGCAAAGAGTCAGACATGACTGAGACTGAACTGAACTGAAGTGACACACTAGACAATGTATTTGATTATGATTTTGCAAAAGACATAAATATTATTTACTTAAATGTCCATATGTTGCATCATATTGCCACTTAATTTTGAAGTAAAATTTTTCATTCATTGTTCATTCTTCCATACAACATCATTTCCAAAGAATTTATTTTTCCAGAGCAATGCATTTTTTCTTTTTTATTTATCTATAAGAAAGCAAATAATTACAAGTATTATTTAAATCTTTTAAGCATTTACTGCTAGGTGTCTCTTAATAAGTTTTAATCCCTTTTTTGTATGTTCCATTCTATTACTCTATAGAGCTTTTAGGCTGAGAAATAAATAAAGAAGGTACACAATTTTAAACATGCCTACACATCTCTTTCTCTTTCTCATGCATATATGCATATATATACAGAGAAATGGTAAAGAAATGAAAAAAAATTCACCATAAAAAGCGGTTAATATGTACTTTTGTCACATGGGCTTGTCTTTAGACTTCCAATGTAAATTAGTCTTAAAGATCTAAGTAAATGACTTCACATTTTTAGGTAAGCTGCATGGGCCAAACTTCCTGCTTAGTAATTTTATTGTTTATCTCATTGTGGCAGATGCCTGTCCTTGATTTCCAGCAGCTGTGTAAGGTCCTATGAAATGTAAAAGCTGGATAATAACAGAATTATTGAGAGTCAAACTACCCATCATATGCTAGCTTGACTCCCAGCAAAATTAATATTTATCAAATTCCCACAAGGAGACATGAAATTGTATTAGAATATATATCACATACTAAGCTCTAATTTTGGCTATTTTTGGTATATAATTCAGGTTGACATGTCAATGAAATATTTAAACAGGTAATTATATTCACGGATTTTTGGAGAAACTTCCAGCTGTGAAGGAATATAAGATTTCTAGTCCAGGTTTGAGAGAGAGAGAGAGAGAAAGAAAGAATAAAAAAAAAATCCATGTGCAAGTTTTATGCTATTAATAAACAGTCATTTATTGAACATCTAATATGTACAGGGTATTCAATAAGATGGGTCACAAATCATCTGGTCTATGGAGCAAAAAATTAATTGGACAAGGGAGAGAATTATTCATTTGAGTCATAGGGGCAGGGGTGAGTTTGGTGTTAATCTCATTGTGAGTCAAATTTCTAAATTTCCAACTTCTAATCTTTTTATTCCTTTCACACCCAGCAGTGCCAGATTAAAACAGATAATTATAATTAGATTCTACTATCATTCTAATGACTACTCCATCTGCTTTGCGAGCTTAATTTTCTCTGGCCTTGAAGTAAAGCTTTTAACAGGGACATGGGAAGAAGGAGCAAATTTGTGGGAAGAAACTATTAGTTCTATTTAAAACATATTGAATTTGAGGTAAGTATTGAGGGAAATTCAGGTGAAGGTCAAGTAAAATGGGAACACAGATATAGTAATCAATATTAGATTAACAGTGGTGACATCAGCAGGAACAAGGACCTCTACAAAGCCAGCCCCCCCCCCACACACACACATAAAAGCTGTGAGATTGTGAGATTGCTGACAAAAATATGTCAAGATCAACATTTTCAGAACTTTGAAAATTAACCAAAGGATTGCAACAATTTGAGGAGTATTTATTAAAGAAAACTGAATAAATTTCATGAAGAACAGTGAGACATTTTTCATTGTAATTTTCACTCTTCCCATTCCAACAGCTCCACAGACACTAGAGGGGACAGAATATGTTAGGAATCCCTTCAAAACTTCATTCTCAGAAAATTGTCATTAGTTTATCTGTCTAGCACATATATACATATATAGAAATTCCAGTTCTCAGGTTTTGTCTTTTTTTGACCTGACTCAGACCTCACTAAGTGCAGACAGCCCTGCCTGTGGAGGCATTTGTGAAAATAATCTTTAGCAATTTTTAAACAATGCAGCTCCTTGAGGTAGTGATAACAGCTGGAGCAAATAAAAACTAGCCAAAAAAAAAAAAACAAGAAAGGAAAAGCTAGAGAATGAAGTGTCCCTAGGGAATTTTTAAAAGCTCCAACATATTCCTAAGAGTCTAAAAAGCCATATACATGCATAGGATGGGGTATAATCCCAAGGTTGAGCTCATGCCCGGGAAAGACCTGAGAAGTCTCCAAACACTCACCTTTAGCTGACATTGAGGCTCTGCAGTGGCAGGAAGTGAAAACTGTGATAGCATTATAAACCACATGATTGAGTGCTGAAGGCATAACCAAAACACATACAGAATTTCTTGGCTAAAACTAGGACAATTATTGACTTGAGGCATTTAAGGGAATTTCAACCAAATTATTAGCTGAAAATTAAGCTAGCAGAAAAGAAACTTCTATAGCCAAACATGCCAAAGAGTACAGACTTTACAGAATTAATTAATAAAAGTCACTAAGCAAGTAATAATAGAAAGTAGCAACAAGAATAAGAGGGTAGAACCATATTCCCAGAGTTTCCACCATCCATTATTTCCAGTTTTAAACAAAAAAATTATGAAACATGAGAAGAAAATATGACCCATGCACAGGAAAATATGCAGTCAATAGAAACTGTCCTTGAGCAAGCACAGACATTGGATTTACTACACAAAATTTTCAATCAGCTATTTTCAACATATTCAAAGACCCAGAGGAATCCGGTGGAGAGGGAGGTGGGAGGGGGGATCGGGATGGGGAATACATGTAAATCCATGGCTGATTCATGTCAATGTATGACAAAAACCACTACAATACTGTAAAGTAATTAGCCTCCAACTAATAAAAATAAATGGGAAAAAAATTCAATAAGAAAACTCAACAAAACAACAGGCATAAAGATTGGAAAAAGAAAAAAAATTCAGATGAGATTATTGTCTACATAAAATAATCCCAAGAAATCTAAAAGTAAATTAATTTAGAACACTCATGTGAATTTTGCAAGGTCACAGGACAGTAGGCCAATATATTGGGTTGACCAAAATGTTTGCTGCTTTCTTCCTGCATGATGGCTCTAGTAGTGTTTAGTTGTCTTTAACTTTACTGAAACAATTTTCTTAGCTGTCATATCATCATGCATTTAAAAGCAATTATCAAAATTGGTGAATTTTTGTGTAGCCATTTTATCATTGAAGATGGAAGAAAAAGAGTACAAATTTCAACCTATTAAGGTTTATTATTTTGAAAAAGGTAAAAATGAAATTGAAATGAAAATAAAAGATTTGTGAACCATATGGAGAAAGTGCTGTGACTGATCACATGTGTAAAAGTGGTTTGTAAAGTTTCATGCTGGAGATTTCTCACTGGACAATGCTTCATGGTTGGGTAGACCAGCTGAAGTTGATAGCAATCAAATCAATATATTAATTGAGACTATTCAGTGTTATACCAATGCAGGAGATAGTTGACATACTCAAAATATCCAAATCAAGGTTTGAAAATCATTTCCACCAGCTTGGTTATGTTAGTTGCTTCAACGTTTGTGTTACACATAAATGAAAAACACTTCTTGATCATCTTTCTGTATGTGATTCTGTACTTAAATGTAATAAAAACTTCCCATTTAAAAAAAAAAAAAAAAGAACCAAAGAAAACTATGCCTAAAGAAAGAAAGTATGATAATGATGTCTACCAATTGGGGAAAATAATTAATAAAGAGATAGAAATTATTTTAAAAGCAGAAATTATGGAGTTGAAAAGAACAATACTGAAATGAAAAATTCACTAGAAGAGTTCAACATCAGATTTGAGCTGGCATAAGGCAAAAACAGCTCACTTGAATAGAGGCCAATAGAGTTTCTCAAGTTTAAAGAATGGAAAAAAATAATTAAGAAAAATGAACAGAACCTCAGAGAGCTGTGGAATACCATCTTGCATACCAACATACACATAATGGGAATCTCAAAAGTAAAAGAGAGATAAAAAGGGAATGAAAGAATCTCTGAAGAAATAACAGCTGAAAACTCCACAAATTTAATTAAAAAAAAAAATTAACTATCCAAGATGCTCAATGAAATCCAAGTAAGATAAATTCAAAGAGGTCCACACTTAAACACACCATAATCATACTGTTAACACTCAACAGCAAAAAGAGAATCTTGAAAGCAGCCTGAGAAAAGGAAATCATCACATACACAGATCTTCAATAAGATTAACAGCTGATTTCTATCAGAAAATATGGAGGCTTGAAGACTGTGAAAAGACAAAACTCAGGAGTTGCTGAAAGAAAATGACTGTCAACCAAACATTCCATATTTGGCAAAACTATCCTGATAAAAAGGAAGAAAAATTAAGATAAGCAAAATTTGAGAGAACTAGTTGCTAGCAGTGCTTCCCAACAATAAATGCTAAAGGAAATACTTCAATCTGAAATGAAATGACACTAGATAGTAGTTCAAATCTTCATGAAGAAATGAAAAGCACTGGAACATTTTTTTTCTGATGTGCAGAATCCAACAAAGAGAATCAAGGAAAATGAAGAATCAGAAGGATATGTTTCAAACAACAACAATAAAGATAAATCTCCAGAATCTGATCTTAATGAAATGAAGATAAGTGATTTATTTAATAGAGAGTTTAAAATAATGGTCATAAGATGCTCATTGAGGTCAGAAAACAATACATGAAAAAAATGTTATTTCAACAAACAGAAAATACTAAAAAGAGTGAAGATCAACTAAGGGACTTATGCTGCTGCTGCTGCTGCTGCGTCGCTTCAGTTGTGTCCGACTCTGTGCGACCGCAGAGACGGCAGCCACCAGGCTTCCCCGTCCCTGGGATTCTCCAGGCAAGAACACTGGAGTGGGTTGCCATTTCCTTCTCCAATGCATGAAAGTGAAAAGTGAAAGTGAAGTTGCTCAGTCATGTCTGACTCTTAGCGACCCCATGGACTGCAGCCCACCAGGCTCCTCCATCCATGGGATTTTTCAGGCAAAAGGGACTTATGAGACACCATCAAATGAATCAGTATATGCATTAGAGCATCACAAAATGAGAAGACAGAGAGAAAGGAGCATAAGGCTTCTTCAAAGAAGTAACATCCCAGGTTGCTCAGTGTTAAAGAATCCACCTGCTAATGCAGATGAAGGTTCAATTCCTGGGTTGGGAAGATCCCCTAGAGAAAGGAATGGCAACCCACTTCAATATTCTTGCCTGGAAAATCCCATGGATGGAGAGCCTAGCAGGCTACAGTTCATGAGGTCACAGAGTTGGACACTACTGAGCATGCATGCACCAGTATAGAAAGATCCAGGAAGCCCAAGGTGTCCCCAGAAAGATGAATCTAAAGAGACTCACACTGAGGAATATAATGATTAAGGTCTCTAAAGTTAAAGATAAAGTTAGAATCTTAAACACAGCAAGAAGAAAGCATCTTTTCATGTATAAGGGAAGGCCCTTAAGATTATCAGCAGATTTTTCAGCAAAAGCTTTGTAGGCCAAAAAGGAGTAGAAGGATACATTTAAAGTGCTGAAAGAAAAAATCTGCCAACCAAGAATATGCTACCTGGCGAAGTTGTCCTCAAAGTTGAAGAAGAGTTAAAGAGTTTTCCAGACAAGCAAAGCTGAAGGAGTTCATAACTTCTTGACTTGTCTTACAATAAATATTAAGGAATTCTTACAGCTGAAACAAAAGGATGGTAATGAGTAACATGAAAACAAATGAAAGTATAAAATTCAATTGCCAGAGGCAATTAGGCTACAAAAATAAATAAAAGGCATCTAAATCAGAAAGAAATAAAAATGTCTATATTTGCAGGACATGATATTATACAGAAAAAACCCTAAAGACTCCATCAAAAACAAACAACAACAACAAAAAAAAAAACCTGCTAGAATTAATAAATGAATTCAGTAAAGGTGCACATCTCTAGAACATGCCACTCAACAAGAAAAGAATACACATTTCCCACATAAAATATCTCCAGGATAGATCATATGCTAGGTCATAAAAGAAATCTCAATAAAGTTAACTGGAAGAAATTATACAAAGTATGTTCTCAAAAAACAGTGGAATGAAATTAGAAAGTAATTAGGAAATTTGAGGAATTCACAAATATATGGAAACTAAAATGTACTCCTAAATAACAAATGGGTCAAAAAAGAAATCACAGGGAAAATAGAAAATAGTTTGAGATTAATGAAAATAAAGATACCTATACCAAAACATATGAAATGCAGTGAAAGAAGTGCTTAAGAGGAAATTTATACTTATAAATACTTATGTTAAAAATGAAGATAATGCTGTATACATGAAACTTGAAGTTATAAACCAATGTTACCTCAATACATTTTTAAATTAATTTAAATTTTTAAAATAAATGAAAGCTTAATTTTTTAAATGAAGAAAGATTTCAAATCAATAACCAAAACTTCTACCATAGGACATAAGAAAAAAAGAAAAGGAACCAAACCCAGAGCAAGGAGAAGGAAGAAAATAACAAATATTAGAAGAAAATTTAATTAGATAAAGAACAGAAAAACAATGGAGAGAATAAATTAACCCAAACTTAATTCTTTGAAATAATCAACAAAATTTATAAGCCATTAGTTAGAGGCACTGAGGCAAAAAGAGATGTGTCTCCAGGCACTAAAGTCAGGTAAGAATGAGAGGACATTGCCACACACAATATCAAGATAAAAATAATTATATGGCAGTACCATGGAGACCAGTATGGCAATAAATTGGATAAATAAAATGGGCAAATTCTCAGAAAGAAACAAGCTATAAAAGCTGACTCAAGAAGAAATAGAAAATATGAATAGGCTTATAACAAGTAAAGAAATTGAATTTGTAATAAAAATAAAGTTACTGCAAAGAAAGCTCTGTTCCAAATGACTTCACTGGTGAATTCCACCAAATGTTTTAAGAAAAATCAACACTAAACCTCACAAGCTCTTCCAAAACAATAGAAGTGAAGGAAATATTTTCTTATTGAAGTCAAATTTGAGGACTCACAAAAATCAACTCGAAAGCTAAAATAATCAAGACCTCAGTCTTGACATAAGAACAGATATATCATATGATATCACTTAAATGCAGAATCTAAAAAATTATACAAACAAACTTATTTACAAAGTAGAAACAGACTCAAAAACCTAGAGAACAAACCGGGGGGGCGGGGGGTGGGGTGGGGCGGGAGTCTGGGGAGAGATAGATTGGGAGGTTGGGATTTACAGGTACAACTGCTATATTTAAAATAGATAAGCAACAAGGACCTACTGTGTAGCACAGGGACCTCTGCTCAATAGTCTGTAATAACCTATGGATCATCAGCTAGTGAAAGCATATATAGAGAAAAGAGAAGAGCAGGGAGAACAAAATTTTCACTAAAGGAGAAATGGTGGAATCAGAGCCAAAAACAGAGAAGGAGAAGGGAAATGACAATTAGTAGAAGAGAAACAGAGAGAAATTGTCACAAGAAGCCAAGAGAGGGGGAAATTGAATAGGAGAAGATAGTCCTCAGGATAAAACTTCAGAGTGAGAGAAGAGGAGGAAAAGTGAAAAAGCATTTGATTTGACAACTCTGAAGTCTCTGGGAAACACAAAGAAAATAATTTCAGTGAAGTGCTGAGGTTGGTAGGAATGAGTGAATGAGGTGATGTAAGCAGTGTCAGTACTCCACACTTTTAAGGTAGACATTGATGTAGCTGAGATAGGAAGTCAGCTCCTTCTGACTTCAAAGCCTGATGTAGCTGAAATAGGAAGTCAACTCCTGACTTCAAAGCCCATATTTTAGCCATAACACAGTGACATTTGCTTAAAGCATATTAAGGTGTTCATTCCAAAGGAAGTTACATAGAATTGGTTTCGATTCTGAAGATGAGTTGTGACTAACATGTCTATGTAGTTAGTATATGAATGTGATGCCATTGTCTCCTCTTCCTAGATTCATGAAAACGACTCTAGTAGACAAAGCTAAAGGTGATTTTCCCTTTCCTTCGGTTTCTTTTTATGGATAATTTTGACTGTACATTTTTTGTGTGCAAGAAAAAAATCAGCAGAGATAACTGTGACATATAATAAATCCCAAGAAAACACAAATAGCCAATAAATATATGAAAAGATGTGCAATACCACCAGTAATCAGGGAAACATAAATTAAAATTATAAAGAAAGAACATCTTTTACTCATCAGACTAACCATAATTAAAAAGTGTGGGGACTTCCCTGTTGGTCCAGTGGTTAAGACTCTGTGTTTCCAATGCAGGGGTTGTGGGTTTGATCCCTTGTCAGGGAAATAAGATCCCACATGCCACAATGTGGCCAGAAATAAATAAATAAGTAAATTAACACTTAAAAAGTGTGACAAGCACCAGTGTAGAGGAGGAGAATGAGTAAATAGATAATCTCAGACCATTCTTACAGATATGTGAACTGGAACAGCCATGTGGGAGAGCAATGTGACAGTAAAATCTGAAAGGTGTTAACTCTATAACCTAAGATTTCCATTTCTGGGTATACACCCTAGAGAAACATTTGTATACACACATGAGGGGACACACAAATGGGTGTTGATTACAGTACTGCCAGAAATAGCAAAGCAAAAAGGAACAACCCAAATGTTCATTAATAAAGAAATGGATAAGATATGGTATCCTCATAGAAGGTATTGCTGTCTAGATAAAGGGACCAGAGCTATATGAATCAATAAGAATATGTCTAGAACTGTTAATATTAAATTTTTTAAATGTTTCAGAATGAAGTGTATAGGATGATTACTTACTTAAAATTTATTTTCTAAGCCCATAGAAACATTACATTTTGTTTCTGAATTTCTATTGATGTATGTAAAAGTATTTAAAAGGATGACTATCAAACTCATATGGAGGAGGGCACAGCAATCCACTCCAGCACTCTTGCATGGAGAATCCCATGGACAGAAGAGCCTGGTGGGCTATATAGTCCATGGGGTTGCAAAGAGTTGGACGTGACTGAAGCGACTTATCACGCATCAAACTCAGAGTAGGTCTATCTCTGGGAAACAGAGAGAGGGCAAAAAGTCTGGAGATGTGGTCAAATGGGAGTTTTAAATCTTATTATTTTCTTCCTAAAGATAAGAGATGCATATATAATGTGTGAGTTTTTTCAAAATACACACACATCAAAGGTTAGAAGGAAATATAAAAATTATTAATAATTTTAGTATCTGGGACATGGTAATATGGGTGTTTGCTATAGATTATTGGTTTAAAAAGTAAGTGTGGCTTTCTAAAGGAAAATCAAGTCCCTTAGCATTATTCCATTAGAAGCAGTGTTGGTTTATTGGTTTCAGGGAAAGAGAAAAATAAGGCTTTGTTAGAAATGGTTAAAGCTGAGTACCAAAGAATTGATGCTTTAGAACTGTGGTATTGGAGAAGACTCTTGAGAGTCCCTTAGACTGCAAGGGTATCCAACCAGTTCATCCTAAAGGAAATCAGTCCTGAATATTCACTGGAAGGACTGATGCTGAAGCTGAAACTCCAAAACTTTGGCCATCTGATGCAAAGAATTGACTTATTTGAAAAGACCTTGATGCTGGGAAAAATTGAAGGCAGGAGGAGAAGGGGATGACAGAGGATGAGATGGTTGGATGACATCACCGACTCAATGGACATGAGTTTGAGTAGATTCTGGGAGTTGGTGATGGACAGGGAGGCCTGGTGTGCTGCAGTCCATGGGGTCATAAAGAGTCGGACATGACTGAGTGACTGAACTGAAGTGAACTGAGAAGTGATAAAGTGGGCAGACTACACACCGGGTCTTCATGCTCTGTGACTTGTCCAGACATGTCCATCAGTGTGTGGACTCTCAAGCTAACAATATGCACATATTCTTCTGTGGCAATCTCACAGGAATCTTTAGAGAATGACTCCATTTCAAACTTAGACATTTAAGAAAGTCACCTTTACATAGTGGAATTTGAAGGAACTAGCCACTCCAATAAAGACCAGACAAAAGAAATTCCTCCTTGGGAGATGAAAATTACAGAAGATAATAGAATATTTAGGTTGCTTCTACTTCATACAATACTCTTTCCAGCTGGGCAGTTTCTTCTAGCACACACTGCTCTTGTCACCATTCTTAGAATACGTCTTGGGTCTCAGTCTGACGCTTTGTCTGTGACTATAAACAACTTTTCCTCCACAGTTAGTACAGCCATAGAATAATGACACTGCATTAGAGACATGAATCACAGCATAAATACTTGTTTTATTATGATAAAATAAATCACTGCTTGTCAGTTGCTATAGACATAGGCAGAAAATGATCAGGCTTTCTATTTTTTTTTTTTATTATGCACTGGAATGGAGACCATCATTTGTTGAACAGTATGTGTTTAAAAAATGTCTCAATGCCTATAATGAAACAGATGATCCTTAGAAGGATCCTGCAGATCCTTAGAAGAAAAGAGTCTTAACACTTCCAATATGATAAAGAAGCATAGTAACAAGGTAGGAAAAGAACGATGAGAGGGGAGGAAGAAAGGGGGAAATGAAGCTAAAGACATAATAGTTTCTGTAAATATATCACCCTATGTTGAAACTAAAGGACTAAAGGGAGTTGTCATGGCAGAGTCTCTTCAGTCGTCAGTAAATTACACAATCCTGCACTCGATAGGAGAGTATTGAGCCTTTGTGCTAATCACGATGAGTTAGGGTACACTAGAAGAACAAACAAGCTCCAGTAGCCTAAAGGTTAATTTCTCACTTTTGTGACAGTTCTAGAAGGTGACTTGGGGCTGCATTGTTGCCATCATTATCCCTTTGAGTCTCAGGCTATTGGAGCAGCCAATATGGATGTTGCCAGTCACCAGGACAAAAGGAAAAAAGAGCCTCACATGGGCTCTTGAAGCTTCTGCCAAAGGTGACTCACATCCTTTCTCCTAGTGAATCACTGGTCAAGACAAGCCACATGGCTAAGCCTGACAGCACAATGGGAAGGTATTCTCCTCCTATAGCTCCCAGATTGCAGAACCATACTTCAGTGGATTTCATACTTACTGAGATATCCAGGTTTCAGGAGAGCATCTTCCCTTAAAGAGAGACAAAATGTGGGGCAGTCAAGTGATTTCAGTGGTAAAAGTGCCCCTTCTCAGTGATATGAAAGAATCACGGCCCACTCCATCCATAGAGCAATGATATTGTCAGAGAAGAACTTTGAAGGAAAATGTCTGAGAAATGCCAGTGAAAGTAGAATAACCTAAAGGGCTCCATATTTCCAAGACTTGACCAAAGTGTCCCCCAAACCTATTCCTCACCCTTCCCAACATCAATAGAAATATGGAACTGCTTAAGTAGATAAGAACTTTTGAGACTGAAACCTTCTTTGAAAATATAAAGAAACTGAGTCACTGAAGTGAGTCCAAGAACTCAAAAAACTGAAGCAGATACTGGTGTGCAGGAGGTGGGAGAATGGTGTACCAGACGATAAGGCTTCACCACCCATAGGTGGGAGGAAAGCTGGAGGTTTCATGGTGATTGGTAGGTGAGCATTTTTATGTCAGTTTTAGCTGGCAACGTTGCCACCTCCCCCTACTTCCACTCCTCCTGCCCAGGGCCATCTTGACACTGCTTCCCTCCTTCTCTACCACCACAGGAATCTCCCGGACAGAAAAAAGATGGGAAACTGAAGTTGTCACCCTGGGACAGCCCTGTCTACAGCCCTCTTTCAAGGGTAACTGGAGTTGGCCCTGGAGCAGGCTTTCTCCAACCTCTGCCATGCTCTCAGTCCTCCTCATAAGTACCTCTTACAGATAAAGGCAGAGCAATCAACAATGAATATGTCAAACTATGTGGGATAAGGAATCCTGGGCAAAATGGGGTTTTCTATCGGTCCCAATGTCCAACAATTCATGCTTGGAATTTCTCAAGAGATCAGTTTTTATACAATACAGTGCTGATGCACCTACTGAATTCTCATTGTGTCATTGAATGTCATAAGTAGAGGAAATGCAGAATGGGTACATGAAGGTTGGGAAAAGAAATTACCACTTCTCTTAAGCACCTTCCTGGCTTTGCTGATTCCCAGTGAAGTCTCATCTCTCCCTTCATTCTAAAACTCTTGACAGCAAGCTCTAAGTAAGAAATACTAAAGACCTGCTTTGTTTGAAGTAAGAATAATAACAATAAAACAATAATAAGTGTGTATATGGCAGATGTTATAGAGACATTATTCTAATCCTTTCACCAGTCCAATGAAGGGGCAATATTATCCATTCCATTTAGAGATGAGATAAACATCACACATAAGTCTGGAGTTCCATGGCTATGATAGGTAGAATAATCCCCTCCACTGAGCAATCATATCTACACCCTAATCCCTGGAACCTATGAATATGTTACCTTACATTGCAAAAGGGATTTTGAAGATGTGTTAAGGGCAAAAACGTTTACATGGGGGAGGTGGCTCAGATAGTAAAGAATCTTCCTGCAACGTGGAAGACCTGGGTTCGATCCCTAGGTCAGGAAGATCCCCTAGAGAAGGAAATGGCAACCCACACCAGTATCTTGCCTGGAGAATTCCATGGACAGAGGAGCCTGGCGGGCTACAGTCCATGGTGTTGCAGACTTGGGCATGACTGAGTGACTAACAACAATATCTGAACTGTCTGGTTCAACCTAATCACAGGTATTCCAAAAATCAGGGAATCTTTCCCAGGTGGGTCAGAGAAAGATGTGACAATGAAAGGAGAGTTAGAGAGATGACAGCATGAGAAGGGTTCAGCACCCTGAATTTATGGCTGCTTCTGAGATAAAAGGGGCCACATGCCAGGATTGGAAAGAGATTTTCACAAGCTTGGAATATCCCTCAGCTTCCAGTCAATGAGAAAATGGGGACCTCAGTTAGACAGCACAAGGAACTGAATTCTGTCAACAATCTTGATGAGCAGGAAATAAGTCTCCTCCCCTCCCCCGAGCTTCCAGAAAGGAACACAGCCTGCCAATACCTTGACTTTTGTCTTATGAACCTGTAGTGGACAAACCCACAAGATAATAAATTTGTGTTGTTTTAGGCCACTAAGTCTGTGGAAGTTTGTTAAAGCAGCAATTGGAAACTAATACAGGCATTATCTCCGGTTTGGATAGTCACAAAAGCCTTTTAAGTTGACTGATCTATCTGCTTCCATCCTTAGCCTCCCTCCAGTGTATTCTCAACACAGAAATCTGAGTGATCTTTTTAAAAACATATCAGACCTTGTCAGTTTTCAGCACAAAATGTCCAATGGCTTCTCAGGCTGATCAGAATAAAAGCCAAAGTTATTACAATGGTCTCTAAGGTGACAAACTTATTGTCTTTTTCTGATCCTTACTCCTACTACTCTCAATCTTTCTTACTCCACTCCAGTCATACTGTCTCCATTGCTGGTCCTGAATATGCAGACTTAGGCCCCCATCTAAGTGCATCTTCACTATCCAGTCTCTGCCTAAGACAGTCTTCCCTTAGATACCTACGTGGCTTTCTTATTCTTCAGTTTCTGTTTGACTCTTTAATAGGCTTTCCAGGCTTCACAGGTGAATTCTACCAAAAATTTAGAGAAGCTCTAACACCTATCCTATTCAAACTCTTCCAGAAAATTGCAGAGGAAGGTAAACTCCCTAACTCATTCTATGAGGCCAGCAGCACCCTAATACCAAAACCAGACAAAGATGCCATGAAAAAAGAAAACTACAGGCCAATATCACTGATGAACATAGATGCAAAAATCCTCAAAAAATTTTAGCAAACAGAATCTAACAACGTATTTAAAAGATCATACATCAAGACCAAGTGGGCTTAATCCCAGGGATGCAAGGATTCTTCTATATTCACAAATCAATCAATGTGATACATCACATTAACAAATTGAAAGATAAAAACCATATGATTATCTCAATAGATGCAGAGAAAGCCTTTGACAAAATTCAACATCCATTTATGATAAGAACTCTCCAGAAAGCAGGCATAAAAGGAACATACCTCAACATAACAAAAGCCATATATGATAAACCCACAGCAAACATTATCCTCAATGGTGAAAAATTGAAAGCATTTCCCCTAAAGTCTGGAACAAGACAAGGGTGCCCACTCTCACCACTACTATTCAATATAGTTTTGGAAGCTTTAGCTAGAGCAATCCAAGAAGAAAAAGAAATAAAAGGAATCCAGACTGAAAAAGAAGAAGTAAAACTCTCACAATTGACAGATGACATGATCCACTACATAGAAAACCCTAAAGACACCACCAGAAAATTACTAGAGCTAATCACCAAATATAGTAAAGTTGTAGGATATAAAATTAGTACACAGAAATCTCTTGCATTCCTATACACTGACAATAAGAAAACAAAGAGAAATTAAGGAAACAATCCCATTCACCATTGCGACGAAAAGAATAAAATACTTAGGAATAAATCTACCTAAAGAAACAAAAGACCTATATATAGAAAACTATAAAACACTAATGAAACAAATCAAAGATGACACAAATAAATGGAGAAATATACCATGTTCATGGATTAGAAGAATCAATATATTGAAAAATGAGTATACTACCCAAAGCAATCTGTAGATTCAATGCAATCTATCAAGCTACCAACAGTATTTTTCACAGAACTAGAACAAATAAATTCACAATTTTTATGTAAATACAAAATACCTCGAATAGCCAAAGCAATCTCGAGAAAGAAGAATGGAACTGGAGGAATCACCCTGCCTGACTTCTGACTATACTACAAAGCTATAGGCATCAAGATAGTATGGTACTGTCACAAAGAGAGAAATATGGATCAATGGAACAAAATAGAAAGCCCAGGGATAAATCCACACACCTATGGACACCTTATCTTTGACAAAGGAGGCAAGAATATACAGTGGAGAAAAGACAATCTTTTTAACAAGTGGTACTGGGAAAACTGGTCAACAACCTGTAAAAGAATGAAACTAGAACACTTTCTAACACCATACACAAAAACAAACTCAAAATGGATTAAAGATCTAAATGTAAGACTGGAAACTATAAAACTCTTAGAGGAAAACATAGGCAAAACACTCTGACATAAATCACAGCAAGATCTTCTATGACCCACCTCCCAGAGTAATGGAAATAAAAGCTAAAATAAACAAATGGGACCTAACAAAATTTAAAAGCTTTTGCACAACGAAGGAAACTATAAGCAAGGTGAAAAGACAGCCTTCAGAATGGGAGAAAATAATAGCAAATGAAGCAACTGACAAAGAAGTAATCTCCAAAATATACAAGCAGCTCATGCAGCTCAATACCAGAAAACTAAATGACCTGATCCAAAAAAAGGCCAAAGAACTAAACAGACATTTCTCCAAAGAAGACATACTTTGCTGATAAACACATGAAAAGATGCTCAACATCACTCATTACCAGAGAAATGCAAATCAAAACCACAATGAGGTACCATATCATGCCTGTCAGAATGGCTTCTATCAAAAAGTCTACAAACAATAAATGCTGGAGAGGGTGTGGATAAAAGAGAACCCTCTTACACTGTTGGTGGGAATGCAAACTAGTACAGGCACTGTGGAGAACAGTGTAGAGATTCCTTAAAAGACTGGAAATAGAACTGCCATACGACCCAGCAATACGCACTGGGCATACACACCGAGGAAACCAGAATTGAAAGAGACACGTGTACCCCAATGTTAACTGCAGCATTGTTTACATTAGTTAGGACATGGAAGCAGCCTAGATGTCCAGTGGCAGGTGAATGGATAAGTTGTGGTATGTATACATGATGGAATATTACACAGCTATTTAAAAGACTGGATTTGAATCAGTTCTAATGAGGTGGATGAAACTGGAGCCTATTATACAGAGTGAAGTAAGTCATAAAGAGAAACACCAATACAGTATATTAACACATATATATGGAATTTAGAAAGATGGTAACGATGACCCTATATGTGAGACAGCAAAAGAGACACAGATATAAAGAACAGACTTTTGGACTCTGTGGGAGGAGTCAAGGGTGGCATGATTTGAAAGAATAGAATTGAAACATGTATATTACCATATGTGAAATAGATGACCTGTCCAAGTTTGATGCATGAAACAGGGCACTCAAAGCCGATGGACTGGGACAAGTCAGAGGGATGGGATGGGGAGGGAGGTGGGAGGCGGGTTTGGGATAGTTGACATATGTACATCTGTGGTTGATTCATGTCAATGTATGGCAAAAACCACCACAATATTGTAAAGTTATTAGCCTCCAATTAAAAATATAAATTAATTTTAAAAAATAAAATTGCAACACCTTTTCAACACTTTCGTATTTTATTTTTTCTCAATAGCACCTTTTGTTTTCAAATACATCCCTTATTTTGCTTATGTCTTCCTGTACTAGAATTTGAGCCCAATGAGTGAGGGGGTATGTGATATATTTGGTTATATATGTGATATATTTTGGTTACTGATATATTCTCAACACCTAGTCTGGTGCCTAGGAGGCCCTCAATAAATATTTATTGAATAGGTGAATGGATAAATATGTGAATAAATAAATAAGCAAATAAATGAATTAATGGAAAGAACTCAGAGCTTCTGGGTGAATCATAGTAATCAGAATTTAGTGGAATAATGCTGGTGGGTCCTGCCAGCCCAGTACTGGGGGATCCCACAGTCTCTGCTCATATCCACGTTTATACACACACTCTGCAGACTCTTCCAATATTTGCATATCTACCATGGCAAAAAAAGTTCCTGATGAATTATTTCCAAATCCCATTTGTTTTAAGCAACATCTGTTATCATGATAATTTCGAATAAAGGGGGAAAAAATCAGATCATGGCTATGGAAGACAAGTATAAGGTAGAGTGGTTAACAATATAGTCATACCAGAATTTAAATCCTGTTTCTACCACTTACTAGTTACAAGACATTAGGCAAGGTTCTATGGGCTTCCCTGGTGGCTCAATGGTAAAGAATCTGCCTGCAGTGCAGGAGATCTGGGTTTGACCCCTGGTTGGGAAGATCCCCTGAAGGAGGGCACGGCAACCCACTCCAGTATTCTTGCCTGGAGAATCCCATGGACAGAGGAGCCTGGCTGGCTACAGTCCATAGGGTCACACAGAGTCAGAAACAACTAAGCAGCAGCAGCAGCAAGGTCTGTATTTAGTCACTGCTAACCTCAGTTTCATCATGTGTTATTAATAATACTTAACTCACAGGGTTATAGACGGAACTCAATAAGTTAATTAAAGCATTTTAGTGTAGTCCCAGCACATAGTAGTTATGCCGTATTTGGTAATTATGACTGCGAGCACAAGGATATTTCTCATTCTTGACCAACTCAAGGTCTGCTTTACCTTCATTGCAAATCATGAGCTCTGTCTTGGAGCAGACCTACTGTCTGATATAAACACCTGCCTCCTCTGACCACCATTATGCCCTCTCTCCCCTCGATCCTAAACTTAAAGCTGCTGCTTGTTTCCCTTAGAAGTGTGGAGGCAGACCTGGGCCTGAAACTCTACTGCGTCCTGGAGGAAGCTTGATCAGAGAATCCCATAGAGATACAGATGAGAGGGTGGGTGGTAGGATCTTACATCCCAAGTTGTAATTTTATATTTCCTTCTCTTCCATGTTTTACCCACTTGTGCAGGGACCCAGGAAGCCAGGAGATTCCTTTATTAAATTCTTAGAGAGAGCCTTACTAGAATTAAAGGAACACATCACAGAGCAGAGGATGTTAGAGTCAAAGACCACGCTGCATCAACCAAACAACCCCTTCTTCCCATGGGTGAAGCAATTTCACAACCATTCATGGAGGAAACAGGACTCAAACCCAGATCACAGTACTTCTGGTAGGAGTTCTTCTTAGATACTTCCAGTGTAGCAAACGGAAAGAGACCTCATTCATTTCTACATTTCCCAAAGCTATATTAACTGACCTTACCTTACACTGTTCTTTTTCTATTACCTTGGAACAGGAGTCAAGGCATAGTAATGAAGGAAGTAGCAATTTTTTTTTTCATAAAAGAACTTTAGACACAAGGTACTGTGTTATCTCCTCTGAATTAAGTCCCAGCTGTTGTGTCAGACAGATTCCACTTTTAAAAATGACAGGCTTGAATTTAATCAATTGATTTTTTCCAACTCACTAGAAAATTTTCCTTCTTATTAAAATGTTCTCTTCAGTATTTAAAGGTAAACCAGACTGTTGAACAGGACAGAAGAAGGTGAATGACTCAGTACTATCTACCATGACTGTTTAGACAATTCAAAAATATCTTGCTTATTGTTGAACACAGTGTTGTGTTAGTAGAGTGCAAAAGATGGGATTTACACACACACACACACACACCATGAGTTAAGCTAACACAGCAAGCCCTCTGTGGCATTTCTGGATGAGGCAATATCTTTAAAGTTTTCAGCAGTTAAAGTTTCAGCGGACCCTGAAGAGTCTAAAGGCAGGGCTCAACCTCCAGAAGACTTCACAGTAGAATTTAAGAGGCTGACTCTTAAAACTCTGTTGACACATGAAAATGGTTATAATCCCCATTCTGTTAAAATAAATGTTTCCAAATAACCATCATAGAATGAAGTAGCAGGCTTCCATCAGTAGAAAATACTTACTTTTATACCTTCCACTTTCTCCAAGAAAGCAAGGAATTTTTTTCCAGAGACAATCTTTTCAGCATCTATGCATAGCAGTTTTGTAACTCTGTTTTCTAACTCTGTATTTGGTGGAGTAAGAAATTAAGATATATAACATAGTGCTTTTTTAAACTGACTTCACTTTATAGAAATAACTAATTGATCATGCCCATGACTATCCTGTTTACAAATAACACACTGTAATTCATTCCTACTCAATCTACTTTTCAAAGCATAAAGGCCTAGAAAGCTATGCAAAAGGGCACTGAATTTATTCCATTAGTAATAAAGTTAGTAAAAGTTTTTGAAAAATAAAGTTTCTTTCAGTTCAGTTCAGTCGCTCAGTCGTGTCCGACTCTTTGCGACCCCATGAACCGCAGCACGCCAGGCCTCCCTGTCCATCGCCAACTCCCGGAGTCTACCCAAACCCATGTCCATCGAGTCGGTGATGCCATTGAACCATCTCATCCTCTGTCGTCCCCTTCTCTTCCTGCCCTCAATCTTCCCCAGCATCAGGGTCTTTTCCAATGAGTCAGCTCTTCGCATCAGGTGGCCAAAGTATTGGAGTTTCAGCTACAACATCAGTCCTTCCAATGAACACCCAGGACTGATCTCCTTTAGGATGGACTGGTTGGATCTTCTTGCAGTCCAAGGGATGCTCAAGAGCCTTCTCCAACACCATAGTTTCTCTGGAGTAGAGCAAAAAAAGCATAAGACTTGAAATCTGAAGATATGGCTGAAATACTAGCTTTGTAATCTATAATCCTCAGCTTAGCCATCTGGGAATATCTTCATAGGATTATTCTGAGAGTCACATTAAGCAGTACATGTCATAGACTGTAAAGTGACATGGAAATACTTGTTGCATAGCATAAGCATATTGGTTATCTGCAATGCCCACGAAGAAAAATGCATCTTTTTTCCTGTCTTAAATTTTTTTCTTAATTTAGTACACATAGAGGGTTGAAAAAATAGTTGGCACTTGTAATTATGAAATATGGTCAAAATAGTATTTAATAATTCCAAATATTTTCAGTAAGAACATATCTGTGAATGAGTAAAATATCCTAAATTTTCAGGATCTATGTTAGAGAAATTCTACAAGTTCTTAAATTCAGTTTTTGGGTATAGAGAGTTTTCATAGCTCAGTTGACAAAGGATGACTTTGAATGGGAATGAAAACCTTAATCTTATTTTGAAAACATCAATTGTCTAATTATTATGGGCTCTGTATGTTCTTTTTCAATAACTGTGGCAAAAAGAATTTCATAGTCAACGCCTTCTGCAAATATGCTTTTGTGGTAGAGAGAACAAATACATTTTGCAAAGGAAAATAACCAGATTTAGAGAATTAGACTGATTTGTTGACTCACTGGCTGAATTAAATAATTCCCCCTTCAGACAGTTGGCAGAGTGAAAAATCAAGCCCTTCAACTTCATGGCTGCCTCTGTTTGCTTTTACTTGGTTTGTTTTCTCTTAGGTCCCAAAATGCAAAATAGAAGTGTTTTGCTACCTGATGACAGTTATAAGTGACAAACTTCTTAAGTTTTAACTCTATAAACACAGAAGAAGTCAGGATTCTGTCTCTCTATGGCTAGTATTCTAAATGAATACTTTCTTTACTGTCTTCCCCATGGTCATAAACAGCTCAATTAAAAACAACAACTTCTATAGTAGATTACACTCAACTGTGGGCTCCCCTGGTATCACAGATGGTAAGGAATCTGCCTGTAATGCAGGAGACCAGGGTTTGATCCCTGGGTCAGAAAGATTCCCTGGAGAAGGAAATGGCTACCCACTCCAATATTCTTGCCTGGAGAATTCCATGAACAGAGGAGCCTGGTGGGCTACAGTCCATGGGGTCACAAAGAGTCAGACACGACTGAGTGACTAACACACACAGACTCTACTGAAGAAAAGAAATGATGCAAAGGTAAAGAATACCATAACTGGGCCCAACTTATTTGCAATGACATTTAGAGGTTTTATAAAATAATCATACACTTAGTTGTAATTAATAATTAATTAGTTTCTCAAGAAAGTTATTTGCCTCATTTAGTAAACATTTATAGTATTTCAGTTATAAGCCAGGCATGGTGCTAAGTGATAGGGAGCAAGTGAAGATATCCCCAGTTCTAGTAGAGCTGTTCATTTCAATAACGAAATAGACATTAGTCCACTGATTATGCTGAAGTGAATACATAATTACAAATGGAGAAAAAATGTTATGAAAGAAAAGGGTGTGAGTCTCTCTCAGAGGGTGGGCTTTCTTTAGGAGGCAAAGTTGAAAGAAGGGACTTCCCCGGGGTGCAGTGGATAAGAATCGGCCTGCCAATGCAGGGGACACAGGTTCAATCCCTGGTCCAGGAGGATTCCACATGCTGCAGAGCAACCAAGCCCACGAGCTGCAATGACTATGCCCATGTGCTACGTACTGAAACTTGTGCACCATAAAGCCTGTGCTCCGAAGCGAGAGAAGTCACTGCAATGAGAAGCCTGAATACCACAATGAAGAGTAGCCCCCACTAGCCACAACTAAAGAAAGCCTGCACAAAGAAATGAAGACCCAGCACAGCCAAAAATAAAATGAAAACAAAATTTTTAAAAGTAAGATAAAAGTTGAAGGAAGTGGTAAGAACTCATTAAGTGGAGGAGGACTACAAATTCAGACTAAGGAGACAGTGTGCGCAAAGACTCTTCAGTGAGGGACTTCCCTGGAGGTATAGTGGCTAAGACTGCATGCTCCCAATGCATGAGGCTTGGGTTTTATCCCTGGTCAAGGAACTAGACCCCACATGCCACAACTAAGGATCCCACATGCAACTAAAAGATACTGCTTGCCACAATGAAGATCGAAGATCCCAGGTGCTGCAACCAACACTCAGTGTAGCTAAATAATTTTTTAATACCCTTTGGCAAGAGAGAGAAGGATTGAAGAAGCTTAAAGAAGCCCAGTTTGGTGGTCATGAGTTACTCTGTGGGTTACCAAGAGTAATAAGCCTCTGGGAAGGACACTGATGAAAGATGATACTGGAGCATTAAGCAGGAAAAAGTGATGCAGTGTCATATAGACCATGTCAAAGATATTGATTTTTAATATCTAATAGGAGATGTTTGTTTATGTTTTCAGTAAATACAGTGCTTCTATTGCCAGTCTTCTAGACGCTCAGGATAGAATAATAAATTTTAAAAATACATGATCACATTTGTGTTTATCCTGTTTTCAGGATAAAATATGGATTGGGGGGGTGTTCAGCATTGATGTCTGGAGACTAATTTGTAAGCTTCTGTAGCAGTTCAAATGAAATATGACAAATGTTTGGCTTGTGGCAGTAGGTGGTGGAGAGACGTGGACACAGCTATGACATGTCAAGAGGTACAATCAATAAGACTTGGTGATAAATAAGAAGCTGGCTTGAGAAAAGAGAGATATCATCTCTACCTAGCTGTTTCTTCTTTGTGACACTATATTGATAAAGGTAAATTTTACTGAAGTAGGAAAGTCTGGAAGAGAAAGAGTTACATCTACTTTTCTTTGTTGGAAAATAGTGAGGAGTGACCATAAACTCAGGCTAATAAGTTTAGTCTTGGACATATTGACCATGAGGTGATATTCAAGTGGAAATATTGAGTAGATAGCTGGAAACACAACTTTGGAATTCAACAAAGAGGTCTTGGCTAGATAAATTTAAGAAAACATTAGGGGTAGAACTTGAAATCACCAGATTATAAACTTGATGAAAGGAGGGTCTACGTCTATTTTCGCTCACAATTTGAATTTTAGAAGAATGTATCTGACACATACTAGGTGCTCAATAAGCATTTGTAATGATGACTTCTCAACAGATGAAGCTAGATAGAACTCTTAAAATTTCTTATATAAGCTTACAAAATCACGCTTGTCGGGATTCCTCTAAAAATAGTATAGTACATTTGCCTCTCCTGTGCCAAAGACAGTGAGCAAAATATCAACATAATTAAATTATAAAAGTAACAAATTCTTATCTATAAATAAATCTGGAAAACCACCTGAATGCAGAAAACCAGGTGGCAAGCATTACCTGTTTGTGGATATGTCAATAAAAGTCCCAACAGTTGGGGAGAACAAGATGGTGGAAGACTAGCTGGATATGTAGTACATCTCTCTCCATGAATACATCAGGAATACACCTTCAGACACAGAAGTGCATGCAGAACACCAGCTGAGAACAGATGGGAGGACCTGACCAGTCAAAAAGAATATGTAGAACCACAAAAAACTTGGTAGGATGAAGGAACTAGGGGGGAAAACAGGAGTGTTAGTAGGACTGGACCTACCCTTCACGGGTGGGGGAACTGAAGCAGGGGTCCGATCCCCACAGTGGGGCAATTGTCTGAGTCAAAGGAGGAACATTTAAGGCTGAAAGTGAAACAGCTGATCTGTGGCACCTAAATGGAATGAGAATCAGACAGTCCTTCCTGCAGCCATACATAAGACAGGCAGGAATGCCAGTCTCCTGGAAGGGGCAGCAGCTGGGAGCTGGAATTTAGGGATTGTGGGGCAATCCAGGTGCGAGGGCTGCTGTTGACTGTGGAGGGACAGATCGAGGGGATGGAAGGGAGCAGATCATGGTGGGAAATGCCTGTGGAGGAAAGCAAGGCAGGCATGGAAGCAAGGCAACACTGCTGAGTCACGCGTAGGGGTGGAGCCATCGCCATAGCTTCTCTCTCTCCACACACCAGCATCAGCAGCTGAACAGTAGAGAGGCTGGACCATCAAACGCCTGTCGCACTGCACTACAGAGTAGGACCCCACCCAGGGTGCTCCTTTAAGTGACTGATGCACCGATCTACAGAGTAGAACCCCAGTCAGGCGGGCCTCTTTATATGCTTGATGTGCCGACCAACAGAGAAGGATCCCAGGCAAGGGATCCTTCTAAGTGCCTGAACGGGCAGAGCTATGGAGAAAGATTGGCCAAAGAAACTTTCTGATTGCCAGCTACAAGCGGCTTAAAAACAAATCTCTGATAGGGCCATAACTCCTGCCGCTGAGGCAGTTTGTGTCCCTGAACACTTGGCGCTGCCAGGGTCCCTGCAAGCCAAGCAGCTGCACCACCTTCACGCTCAACTCTCATTGGGGCAGAGCTGCCACACCAAAAAAAAAAAAAAAAAGGCTTGTGTTTATGTGCACAGGGTCACTTCGGTCCTATCTGACTCTTTGTGACCCTGTAGACTGTGGCCTGCCGGCTTCTCTGTCAGAGAGGGGGTTCTCCAGGCAAGAATACTGGACTGTATTGGCCAATACTGGTTGCTATACCCTTCTAGAGCACTATATTTCCTGCAGCCCTAGCCGCCAACACCCCTGAGTACCTGGTGCTGCCAGAACCCCTACGACCCAAGCAGCTGCACCACCACCACACTTGGCCCTCACTGGGGCACACACAAGCCCTACAGGGCAGCTTCAGGAGCTAAACCCCAATGGATGACCCACAGGTAGAGGTGGAAATAAAACCACAATTAAAACCCAGGGGCAGTGTGGCTAAGGAAGAGGATCCAAAAACCTTCCCACCAGCTGTACAAGCTGCAGATTAAATCCACATGATCGACTAGGCAGACTCTGTGTTTACAGAATATATAAAAGGCCATTGAGAGCTCCCACAAAAGAAAATGCACTAGCTCTCATAGCTGTAGACATTGGAGGCAAGAACATACAGGAGTAGGACCAGATTAGAATCTGAGCAGCCCGCACAGCAGGTTCAGAGATCAGTACAGTATTGGAGGGCATCCTAGGGAGGTAAGGTGGACTGTGATTCCCAGCGTGGGAAAGGACTCTGACAGCAGTGACTCAAGAAAAACATTTTTTATTCTTGTTTCTTAACTTGTTCTGTAGATTCTTTTTAATTTTTTTTTTCCTTTTTTCCCCCTCTGTTGTAGTTGTCGATGTTATTGTCACTAAGAAATCCAATTAAGCTTTAGAGGTTTTTTTTTTCCTTTTCCCTCAGTCACATTTTTTATTGTTGTCATAAACTTCTGTCTCTATTTTGGGATTTTACAGTTCTGTGGAGTTTTCCTCTCTTTTTTCCTTTCTCTTTTTAAAATTTTAATTTTTAATTTTTTTAATCTATTATTATTTTTCTACATTTATTCCTTTGTCTGCTTTTGCTACTGTTCTTTTCCCCTTGCAGTTAATCTTCAACACACACAAATCTTCTTTATCTACCTCTGTTTAACTTTGCATATCTATTCTTTCTTTTCTTTCTCTCCTTTCCTCTCAGCATTAGTTTTTTTTCTTTGCTTTATTCCCCAATTGGCACCTTGCTTTAATTATGTTTTCCAGTTTGTGCTTTAATTAGTTTTGTTCTGGTAGATATAATTTTTGGTTTCTCTTGTTGGCTGGGTCAATCTATTATACTTAATTTTTATTGGGTTGTTTTGATTTTGCTTATGGATGTATATATACATATTTATATATGTATATTCAGTCACATTTTCTATTGTTGTTATCGACCTCTGCCTCTACATTGGGCTTTTGCAATTCTGTGGAGTTTTCCTTTTTTCCCTTTTTTTCTTTCTTCTTCCTTTTTTTCTCTTTTCTCTTTTTCATAACTTTAATTTTTAATTTTTTTAAACCCAGTATATTTTCCTATATTTATTTCTTTGTTTGCCTTTCCTACTGTTCTTTTCCCCTTGCAGTTAAACTTTAATGTATATAAATCTTCTTCATCTACCTCTATTTAAATTTGCATTTCTATTCTTTCTTTTCTTTCTTTCCTTTCCTCTCAACATATTTGTTAGTTTTGTTTTCACTGCTTTATTTCCCACTTGGCACCTTGCTTTAGTTTTGCTTTCCAGTTTGTGCTTAAGTTAGTTTTCTTCTTAACTGGTAAATATGGTTTTTGATTTCCTGTTTGCTGGATCAATCTACTGTACTTTATTTTTGTTGGACTGTTTTCACTTTGCTCATGGGTGTAAATGTATGTGTGTATATTCCATTATTTTAATTAATATTTGCCTGATCTTATAACTGCCATTTGTCTGGGGTTCATCTTTGGTTTCTCATTTTTGGATATTTTACTCTCACTTAATGCCATAACAAAGCACTTGTGGAATCTTCATTCCTGACCAGAGATCAAACCCTGAGCCCTTGGAGTAGAAGCACTGACTCCAAGACCCTAGACTACCAGAGAACTAACCCTAGGGAGTATCAAATAGTGAGAAGTCACACCAAGGAAACCACTTGAATATAAGACATGGTATCACCCAACCACAAGTAGCACCCTGTGCAGAACACCTCATCGAAACAACAAACAGAACAAAAATACAAAGCCAGTCATCAGCAGACAGGAGTACCACCTCACTCAGCCTTGCCCATCTGAGGAAAAACGAACAAACAAACAAACAAAAACTCAACACAAATCTCAACCTATATGAAGCTCACACAAACCACTGGACCAACCTTAGGAGGGCAGAAGCCAAAAGGAAAAAAAGAATTCAAACTTCTTCAAGAAAAGAATTCAACTTTCCTTCAAGCCTGGGAAAAGGAGACCTCAAACACAATAACTTTTTAAAAAAAATGAAAAGGCAGAGAAATACTGCACAAATGAAGGAACAAACTAGAAACACAGCAGTCCAAATAAGTGAAGAGGAAATAAGAAAATTACCTGGAAAAGAATTCAGAATAATGATAGTAAAGATGATCAAAAACCTTGAAAACAAAATAGAGAAAATGCAAGAATCAATTAACAAAGACCTAGAAGAATTAAATAATAAGCATACAGAGACAAACAGCACAATTACTGAAACTAAAAATACTCTAGAAGGAATCAATAGCAGAATATCTGAAGCAGAAGAACGAATCAGTGAGCTAGAGATAAAATAGTGAAAATAACTTCTGAAGAGCAGAATGAAGTAAAAAGAATGAAAAGAGCTGAGGATAGTCTCAAAGACCTGTGGGACCATATCAAACACACCGACATTTTAATTATAGGGGTCCAAGAACAAGAAAGGTTATGAGAAAAATTTTAAAGAGATTGTAGTTGAAAATTTCCTCAACATGGAAAAGGACATAGCCAATCAAGTGCAAGAGGCACGAAGAGTCCCTTACAGCATAAACCCAAGGAGATACATGCCAGGATACATACTAATCAAACTAACAAAGACTAAACACAAAAAAAGAATATTAAAAGCAAAAAGGGAGAAGCAATAAGTAACACACAAGGGAAACCCCATAGGCTTAACAGCTGATCTTTCAGCAGAAACGCTTCAGGCCAGAAGGGAATGGCAGGATATATTTAAAGTGCTGAAAGGGGAAAATCTACGACCAAGATTACTGTACCCAGGAAGGATCACATTCAAAATTGATGGAGAAATAAAATGCTTTTTAGACAAGCAAAAGTTAAGAGAATTCAGTACCACCAAACCAGCTTTACAACAAATGTTAAGCTGACATATATGGTCAAGAAATACAAGAGAAGAAAAAAGATCTACAAAATCAACCCCAAACAATTAGAAAATGGCAAAAGGGACATATATATCAATAATTACTTTAAATGTAAATGGATTAAATGCTCCAGCCAAAAGACACAGATTGGCTGAATGGATACAAAACCAAGACCCATATATATGCTGTCTACAAGAAACCCACTTCAGACCTCAAGACATATATAGACTGAAAGTGAGAGGATGGAAAAAATACATTCCATGCAAATGGCAAGCAAAAGAAAGCTGGAGTAGCAATCCTCATATCAGACAAAATAGACTTTAAAATAAGGGAGATTACAAGAGATAAGGAAGGACACTACATAATGATCAATGCATCAATCCAAGAGGAAGACATAACAATTGTAAATATCTATACATCCAACATAGGAGCACCTCAATGCATAGTACAAACACTATAGACATAAAAGGAGAAATTGACAGTAACACAATAATAGTAAGAGACTTTAAAACCCCACTCACACCAATGCAGAGATCATCAAAACAGAAAATTAATAAGGAAACACAAATCTTAAACAATGCATTAGATGAGACAGATCTCATTGATATCTTCAGTACATTCCACCCAAATGCAGAAGAATACACTTTCTTCTCAAGTGCACATGAAACATTCTCCAAGATAGCACATCTTGGGTCACATATCAAGCCTCAGTAAATTTAAGAAAATAGAAATTGTACCAAGCATCTTCTCTGACTACAACGCTATGAGTCTATATATCAATTACAAAAAAAAAAAAAAACTGTAAGAAACACAAGCACATGGAGAGTAAACAACATGTTTCTAAAGAACCAACAGGTTACTGAAGAAATCAAAAGGGAAATAAAAAAAAATTTCTAGAAACAAATGACAATGAACACACAACTCAAAACCTATCAGTCAGTCAGTCAGTCAGTCAGTTCAGTCACTTAGTCGTGTCTGACTCTTTGCGACCCCATGAATCACAGCACGCCAGGCCTCCCGGTCCATCACAAACTCCCGGAGTTTACTCAAACTCATGCCCATCGAGTCGGTGATGCCATCCATCCATCTCATCCTCTGTCGTCCCCTTCTCCTCCTGCCCCCAATCCCTCCCAGCATCAGGGTCTTTTCCAATGAGTCAACTCCGCATGAGGTGGCCAAAGTACTGGAGTTTCAGCTTCAGCATCAGTCCTTCCAATGAACACCCAGGGCTGATCTGCTTTAGGATGGACTGGTTGGATCTCCTTGCAGTCCAGGGGACTCTCAAGAGTCTTCTCCAACACCACAGTTCAAAAGCATCAATTTTTCGGCACTCAGCTTTCTTCACAGTCCAGCTCTCACATCCATACATGACCACTGGAAAAACCATAGCCTTGACTAGACGGACCTTTGTTGGCAAAGTAATGTCTCTGCTTTTTAATATGCTATCTAGGTTGGTCATAACTCTCCTTCCAAGGAGTAAGCGTCTTTTAATTTCAGGGCTGCAATCACCATCTGCAGTGATTTTGGAGCCCAAAAGGATGCAGCAAAAGCAGTTCTAAGAGGGAAGTTTATAGCAATACAATCCTACCTCAAGAAACAAGAAAAACATTGAATAGAGAACCTAACTTTACACCTAAAGCAACTGGGAAAAGAAGAAGAAAAAAATTAGTAGAAGGAAAGAAATCATAAAGATCTGAGCAGAAATAGAAGAAAAAGAAATGAAAGAAACAATAGTAAAGATTAATAAAACTAAAAGCTGATTCTTTGAGAAGAAAACAAAATTCACAAACCCTTAGCCAGACTCATCAAGAAAAAAAAGAGAGAAGAATCAAATCAACAAAATTAGAAATGAAAAAGGAGAGGTTACAACAGGCAATGCAGAAATACAAAGGATTATAAGAGACTATTACGAAAAACTACATGGCAATAAAATAGATAACCTGAAAGAAATGGATATATTCTTAGAAAAGTTCACTCTTCCAAGACTGAACCAGGAAGATAGAAATTATGAACAACCCAATTGCAAGCACTGAAATTGAAGCTGTGATCAAAAATCTCCCAAAAAACAAAAGCCCAGGACCAGACGGCTTCACAGGAGAATTCTATCAGACATTTAGAGAAGAGCTAATGCCTATCCTTCTAAAACTCTTTCCAAAAATTGCAGAGGAAGGCACACTTCCAAACTCATTCTCCAAGGCCACCATCACCCTGATACCAAAACCAGACAAAGACAACACACAAGAAAGAAAACTACAGGCCAATATACTGATGAACATAGATGCAAAAATCCTCAACAAAATTTTAGCAAATAGAATTCAGCAACACATCAAAAAGCTCATACACCATGATCAAGTTGGGTTTATTCCAGGGATGCAAGGATTCTTCAATATATGGAAATAAATCAATGTGATACACCATATCAACAAATTGAAAGATAAAAACCGTATGATCATCTCAATAGATGCACAAAAAGCCTTTGACAAAATCCAGCACCTATTTATGATTAAAACTCTTCAAAAAATGGGCATAGAAGGAACCTATCTCAACATAGTAAAGGCCATATATGATAAACCCACAGCAAACATTATTCTCAATGGTGAAAAACTAAAATTATCCCCCCTAAGATCAGGAATAAGACAAGGCTGTCCACTTTCACCACTATCATTCAACATAGTTCTGGAAGTCCTAGCCTCAGCAATCAGAGAAGAAAAAGAAATAAATTGAATCCAGTTCATAAAAGAAGTAAAGCTCTCACTGTTTGCAGATGACATGATACTGTACATAGAAAACCCTAAAGACAGTATCAGAAAATTACTAGAGCTAATCAGTGAGTTTAGCAAAGTTGCAGGATACAAAATCAATACACAGAATACACTTGTGTTTCTATATACTAACAATGACAAATCAGAGAGAGCAATGAAGAAATCAATCCCTTTCACCATTGCAACAAAAAGAATTAAATATCTAGGAATAGACTTACCTAAGGAGACAAAAGAACTGTACACCGAAAATTATAAGATACTAATGAAAGAAACCAAAGATGACATAAACAGATGGAGAGATATTCCATGTTCCTGGGTAGGAAGAATCAATATTGTGAGAATGATTATACTACCAAACACGATCTACAGATTTAATGCAATCCTTATCAAATTTCCAATGGCATTTTTAACAGAACTAGAACAAAAAATTTTACAATTCATATGGAAACACAAAAGATCCCAAATAGCCAAAGCAGTCTTGAGAAAGAAGAATGGAATTGGAGGAATCAAGCTTCCTGACTTCAGGTTATACTACAAAGCTACAGTTATCAAGACAGTATGGCACTGGCACAAAAACAGAAATATAGACCAATGGAACAAGATAAAAAGCCCAGAAATAAACCCATGCACCTACAAGTACCTTATTATTGACAGAGGAGGCAATAATATATAATGGGGCAAAGAACAGCCTCTTCAATAAATGGTGCTGGGAAAACTGGACAACTACATGTAAAAGAAGGAAATTAGAACATTTTGTAACACCATACACAAAGATAAACTCAAAATGGATTAAAGACCTAAATGTAAGACCAGAAACTATAAAACTCTTAGAGGAAAACATAGGCAGAACACTCGATGACATAAATCAAAGAAAGATCCTCTATGACCCACCTCCTAGAGTAATGGAAATAAAAACAAAAGTAAAAAAGTCAGACCTGATTTAACTTAAAAGATTTTGAACAGCAAAGGAAACTATAAGCAAGGTGAAAAGACAGCCCTCAGAATGGGAGAAAATAATCACAAATGAAACAACTGACAAAGGATTAATTTCCAAAATATACAAGGATCTCATACAGCTCAATACCAGAAAATCAAATAACCCAAACAAAAAGTGGGGAAAAGACCTAAACAGACATGTCTCCACAGAAGACATACAGATGGCTAACAAACAAATGAAAGGATGCTCAACATCACTCATTATTAGAGAAATGCAAATCAAAACCACAATGAGGTACCCTTACACGCCAGTCAGAATGGCTGCTATCCAAAAGTCTACAAGCAATAAATGCTGGAGAGGGTGTGGAGAAAAGGGAACCCTCTTACACTGTTGGTGGGAATGCAAACTAGTGCAGCCACTATGGAGAACAGTGTGGAGATTCCTTAAAAAAATGGAAAATAGAACTGCCATATGACCCAGCAATCCCACTCCTGGGCATACACACTGAGGAAACCAGAACTGAAAGAGAGACATGTACCCCAATGTTCATCACAGCACTGTTTATAATAGCCAGGACATGGAAGCAACCTAGATGCCCATCAGCAGACGAATGGATAAGAAAGCTGTGGTACATATACACAATAGAATATTACTCAGCCATTAAAAAGAATACATTTGAATCGGTTCTAATGAGGTAGATGAAACTGGAGCCATACAGAGTGAAGTAAGCCAGAAAGAAAAACACCAATACAGTGTACTAATGCATATATATGGAATTTAGAAAGATGGTAATGATAACCCTATATGTGAAACAGCGAAAGAGACACAGATGTATAGAACAGTCTTTTGAACTCTGTGGGAGAAGGGGAAGGTGGGATGATCTGAGAAAATAACATTGAAACATGTATATTATCAATTGTGAAACAGATCACCAGCCCAGGTTGGATGCATGAAACAAGTGCTCAGGGCTGGTGCACTGGGATGACCCAGAGGGATGGGATGGGGAGGGAGGTGGGAGGGGGGCTCAGTATGGGGAACACATGTAAATCCATGGCTGATTCATATCAATGTATGGCAAAAACCACTACAATATTGTAAAGTAATTAGCCTCCAACTAATATAACTAAATGAAAAAAAAAATTTTTTAAGACAAAAAAAGATGCTCAACATTGCTCATTATTAGAGAAATGCAAATCAAAACTACAATGATATATCACCTCACACTGGTCAGAATGGCCCTCATCAAAAAGTCTACAAACAATAAATGCTGGAAAGGGTGTGGAGAAAAGGGAGCACTCTTGCACTGTTGATGGGAATGTAAATTGATACAGCCAGTATGGAAGACGGTATGGAGATTCCTTTAAAAACTAGGAATAAGACCACCATATGTGGGACCAGCAATCCCACTTCTAGGCATATACCCTGAGGAAACCAAAGTTGAAAGAGACACATGTATTCCATTGTTCATTGAAGCACTATTTTCAATAGCTAGAACATGGAAGCAACCTAGATGTCCATTGACAGATGAATGGATAAAGAAGTAGTGGTATATATACACAATGGAATATTACTCAGCCACAAAAACAAACACATTTGAGTCAATTCTAATGAGGTGGATGAATCTATCATACAGAGTGAAGTGAGTCAGAAAGAGAAAGATAAATACCATATTCTAACATATATATACAGAATCCAGAAAAATGGTACTGAAGAATTTATTTACAGGGCAACAACGGAGAAACAGACATAGCGAATAGACTTATGGACAAGGGGAGAGGGGATGAGAGGTTGAAATGTATGGAAAGAGTAACATGGAAACTTACGTTACCATATGTATAATAGATAGCCAACAGGAATTTGCTGTATGGCTCAGGAAACTCAAACAGGGGCTCTGTATCAACCTAGAGGGGTGGGATGGGGAGGGAAATAGGAGGGAGTTTCAAAAGGGAGAAGATATATGTATACCTATGGCTGATTCATGTTGAGGTTTGACAGAAAACAGCAAAGTTCTATAAAGCAATTATCCTTCAATAAAAAGTTAATTTAAAAAAATCCCAACAGTGTAGTGGGTATATGTGTGTTTTGATAAAATGACCTTAAAATCAAACAAATATAAAAAAATGTAACTAATAAGGACCTCCTGTATAACACAGGGAACTCTACTCAATACCCTGTAATGACCTATACGGGATAAGAATCCATAAAAGCGTGGATGTATGTATATGTATAACTGAATCACTTTCCTGTACCCTTGAAACTAATCCAACATTGTAAATCAACTATACCCCAATAAAAATTAATTAAAAGAAAAAAATAATGAGTCATTTGTTGTCTGAAAATCTTCCATGGCCATTATATTGTGAAATCAAAACTTATAGAATATGTAGAATGCTTTGGAATAAAATTATGAAGACAATAGAGCATCGCACTTTTTTTTTTTTTTTTTTTTAAATTTCAACTACAGAGGGCAGGTCTTTATTCCCAATCCCGATCCCCCCTCCCACCTCCCTCTCCACCCGATTCCTCTGGGTCTTCCCAGTGCACCAGGCCGGAGCACTTGTCTCATGCATCCCACCTGGGCTGGTGATCTGTTTCACCATAGATAGTATACAGAGCATCGCACTTTTAAAAAACATTTGCATCATCAATGTGCTAGTTGGCACAGAGGATATTACTATGTGAAGGAAAAAAAAACATGGACATCAATCAATAACTTTTCAGCCAAGAAGTGAGTCAAAAGAATCAAACTTTCTCTAAATGTGAAAATGTTTTAGGAATGCATTAATCAATTTATTTCACTCATGTTTCCCTTTTTATATATGAACAATTGTGACATATGATAAAATCTATATTCACATAACTCTGAAAGACCTCTTTCAGGTGGTAGTACCAATAGAAATTCCAGGTGATAAGAAAGATTTATGCCATAGTTTAAATAGCAGTATTTTACTGTTACATAAAGTTATGGCATATCTGGCGATCAATGGCATTGCAGCATGGATGAAATATAGTAGGATAACCGACACAGAGCACAACCAGTGGCCATAACAACAAATAGACATTAGATCTCTTTACAAGGTTACCAGAAAAGCTGAAAATAAATCCAATTTAACAAAAATGAAATGCAACTCAGAATAGACATGTTTGCCTTTAATTTGAGGCTGGTTCTTTTAAAATGAAATAAAACTTTTCAAAAAACATTGGAGTCAATAAGGTTTATCCTAAGAGGTGTTTATAGAATATTACGCTACTATTTTTTTCACTGCTGATGTTTTTCCAGTCACACAAGCACCTTGAAGAGATTTTTACCCAGTGTTATGCAAGGACACTTGTTACTATGGGCAACTTGTTGCCCCCCCTCCAAAAAAAAATCGTGTTGCCATATCCTGAAGTACTGTGTTGATTCACATGCATTAACCTTGAAAGTGTTTTCTATAAACTGTTTTCAGTATCCTTGTTCATAAGGAAAGATTTTGTGCTTGGAGAACATAGTTTAACACAACACATAATGTAACCTTAAGTGAAGTGTTAGTAGATCACTCGAGTCTGACTTTTTTGCTACCCCATGGACTGTAGCCCACCAGGCTCCTCTGTCCAGGGGATTCTTCAGGCAGGAATCGATCCAGGGGTCAAACCCAGGGTCTCCTGCATTGGAGGCAGATTCTTTACCACTGAGCTACCTGGGAAGCTCATAATGTAATCTAGTAGATCTAAATTATAATATGTCCCAAGTTAACATTCCTGGGACACACTGTTTCTCCTCTATGTTGGGTATTCTAAATATTAACCAAAATAACTGAGACACAGGATATATTAAGAGAAAAATTTTAAAGACATTTTTGAGCAATTATATAGCCAGGCAGTATATTAAGAATGTTTCACAAACTGTCTCACTTTAAACATCACAGTTCCCTAGGAAATGCATGATTATACTAGTTTTAGTTGAGGAAACTTAGACTTTTGTGAATTATTTTTCACAAAATCTCCAGGGTGGTAAAAGTCAGAGCTGGACTTCACTGCAAGACAAGTTCAATTCCAGGTCTGGGAACCTTAGCTGCCAGGGAGTTCCACCTCACATTTTAGAACCCAGCATCTAGTTTCTTGCTGAATTTGTTGATGATGTTCAGTTTCTCAGTCATGTCCAATTCTTTGCAACCTCATGGACTGCAGCATTCCAGGCTTCCCTGTCTTTCACTATCTCCCAGAGTTTGCTCAAATCCATGTCCATTGAATTGATGATGCTGTCAAACCATCTCATCCTCTGCCGCCCCCTTCTCCTTTTGCCTTCAATCTTTTGTTTCTTGTTGAATAGCTCTCAGTAAACTATTATTGTTTTTAATATAGTTAAACTTTCAACTTTTAGCAAAGGTGACTATCAAACAATGATAACCTTGTGACTCTTCTGCATGACTTATCACTTAATACTCCTACATAACATCCCCTGTGATGCATTGTTTCCTGAGACTGGAACCAGGGGAAAAAAAGAATGGCTTCTTTCAAAGAATTTAAAGCCTATTATCTCAACATACACATTTATCCATTTCCTTACTCATCAGATATTTCCCTATTATTGCTTACATTTTTCTCTACATAAACCCTTTCAAGTACACTTGGAATAGGCAAGAAGTAAACAAGTAGTAAGTTCAACAGCTTTCTTTCTAGATATTGACAAGCCCAGTCAATATACTAAGGAGCCCACAGTAAATCTGAAAGTGATAAGCTTGCAAAACAACACTTAGAGTGACTGTGGAAAAGTTAAACTTCCACTTGCCAGAATTCTCCCACTCTAGATTCTTTTTCCAACTGCCCAAAATTTCGACCTTCACAAGATCAAGGATTTAGCCCAGATGCTCAATCTAGCATCAGGTAGATCCTGGGAACTTTTTCTATGGTTCTTGACAGCCCAAAACATTTGCAAGTGCTCTGCATGTTTTCTGCCTGACATTCTTAACTACTATTCAACCAATACAAGTGTTCTTATTGAGAATCTTCTAAGTGGCCCACTCTGGGCTATTGCCTGGCTTTATAGAGATGAATGAAACACACCCCTATCTGGAGAAGTTCACAGTTTGAATAGATAAATATATAAAAATAAAGTTATGTTTATAAGAGATCATATTTTGTATCTGATTGTTTTTTCTTTGATTTAAAATTTTTGATTCCTCAAGGCTGAAACTGAATGGAGTTTCAAAACCCATCATCACAATAAACCCAAACTCAACTTCACTGAAGCCTTTGTTTCATTTGTCAGGGCACTGGTTCCTCTTTCACTGAGTGTGAACACCATCAGGGCAAATGAGATTGATCTTTTACAAATCACAACTTCTGTGTAAGAATTAATAACTTTGGGAAGTGGCTCAGAGCATATGACATTATGAGTCATCTTAGGTCCAAACTGACTTCGATTTTTCATCTTCCCATTTTGCAGCCATCTCTCGAACTGCCTGACAGGCTGAAGCTCTCCTGCATCTGAGGTTCCCTCTTTAGAAGCTTCTTCTTTTAATGAAAGAAAGGAGGTATATTTGGTTGCATAGAAGCTGATTCATTAGAAGCACAACACAATATGACTGCTATAGGACATAGGGCAGTGCTGACTAAGAACACAGTGGGTCTCATTCTGATTCCAGCCCCAAGGTGATCTTGGTTCTCTCTGGTTGAAAGTCCTCATGGAAGCCTGAGTGCTAGTTTCTGGCACATTTCTACCAGAGGAGCCCAGTCTATCTAGATGTCATTTGTCAGTGGTAAAGCCATATAAATGATAGTACCAAGGTGATGTGCCTGGAAAGGATAAAGAATTAAAAAAAAACAGCACTTAAAATATTTGCAAAGCAGCCCCCAATACCCAAACACCCTCACCTGCTTGTTTTCTCTTTCCGAAGCTTAATTTATTGGCTCTTCTGAGAAAGGAAACCACACTTGCCCAGTGTAAGCCTATATAACAACCCCAGCCATTAGCTGCTCCTCCTTCTGCCCTTCTGGCATTTCACAGCCCTCATTGATCCTCTTTATTCTCCCCGTTCATATCTAATTTTCCAATTACACAGAGTACAACAACGTCCTTGAGAAAGGAAAAGCAAACCAACCCAAGCAACCTTCCTTGAAATAGTTTCTTAAAATATTCACCTCTAATACCTATTAGTTATTTCCAAGACGAGATATTCAAAATGAGTCCCTTGGGGGTGGTTCTGAATGCTATGTGCATTTATTTTTATGAGTACTCAAACCCCAATAAAAATTGTGTCATCTGGTGTCACTCTTTGGGTCTAATTTGCATGCAAACCTCAGGAAGCCCTGAGGTGTTTAGGCAGGCCCTGGGGCTCCATGAGTGGAGGAATTTCTTGATCCCAAAGGAAGGACTGTGTGTAAAATTTTGGAACTTATGGTTTACCACCACCACCCCCAACACACACACACACTCCAATCCTAGAAGCAGACAGCCAAGGAATACCACCTGCTTCAAATTATGCAGCCAGATGGGGAGTAAAGATCAAACCAGCCCATCCTAAAGGAAATCAGTCCTGAATATTCATTGGAAGGGTTGATGCTGAAGCTGAAACTCCAATACTTTGGCCATCTGATGTGAAGAACTGACTTCTTGGAAAAGACCCTGATGCTGGGAAAGATTGAAGTCAGGAGGAGAAAAGTATGACAGAGGATGAGTTGGTTGGATGGCATCACTGACTCGATGAACATGAGTTCGAGCAAGCTCCAAGGTTGGTGAAGGACAGGGAAGCCTGGCATGCTGCAGTCCATGGGGTTGCAAAGAGTCGGACACAACTGAGTGACTGAACTGAACTGGGGGAGCAAAGAGAACTGAACTTGAGCCTTCCCTAGTGCAATCTCCAAGAACATGAATAAATCCCAAAGAATAACTGGGTGAGATAGTAAGTAGAAGTGAAAGTGTTAGTTGCTCAGTCATATCTGACTCTTTGTGACCCTATGGACTGTAGTCCACCAGTCTCCTCTGTCTGTGGAATTCTCCAGGCAAGAATACTGGAGTGGGTTGCCATGCCCTTCTCCAGGGGATCTTCCCAACCCAGGGATTGAACCCAGGTCTCCTGAATTACAGGTGGATTCTTTACTGTTTGAGCCACCAGGGAAGCCCAAGTGAGATAAGGGAAGGGGAAAAAAGCTAATTGGAAGATGATGCATCTTACCAGCAGAGATGACCTAAGGGAGAGGTAAGCAGTTGGCTCTGGTCAGTGGGTGGATACCTGGCAAGCAAAGGGCTTGAGTGCTCAGGAACCAAACTATAAGTGAGGAAGTAAAAGAATTCCTAGCAGTGTTTGTGACCCCGTAGATAGATCTGAGAGCTCAAGGTTGCTGGTTTTCCTGCTTTGAAAATCCTAGCTTATCCATCATTCCATAAACACACTTGCATATTTCATATGTGTGTCTCTTGGCTGGAATATCCTTCAGACTACAGTCTGAATCCTACCAGCCTTCCTCAGCCTACCTTTCCTAAGACCATTCCAATCCACTGGGATCACTCAGTCTTCTGAGCTTCTTTTATTGTATTTTGCTTTTACTATTATTGTCTTTTGGCTTCCCAGGTGGCTCAAGTAAAGAATCAGTCTACCAACGCAGGAGCCCCAGGAGACATGGGTTTGATCCCTGGGTTGGGAAGATCCCCTGGAGGAGGAAATGGCAAACCACTATAATTTCAGGTGTTCTTGCCTAGGAAATTCCATGGACAAAGGAGCCTGACAGACTACAGTCCATGAGGTCACAAAGAATTGGACTTGACTGAGGATGCACGCACTGTCTTTTATTGTATTGTCATTTGCTTTTTTCATATAAATGTCTCATCTTTCAAAACAACTTAGAAGCTCCTTGAAGACAGCAGAATCAGGCTGGGGTGCCCTGTATTTTTTTCCTATTTATCTCCCCATAGCACTCAGCACAGCGTATAGTAGATACTCAATAAATGCAAGTTGAAGAGATGTGTAAATCAGTGAGAAAAGTACTGTAAGTACACTGCATTCCGATATCTATACTCCTGGGTATATAAGAATATATAAGAATTTGTATTTCTCATAAATATTAGGTGATATTGACACTGCTGGTCTAGGGACCACATTTTGAGATAATGATGAAACCACATTTTGAGATAATGATGAAACTTAAGAATTGGTGGCAAGTAGGTCCAGGTGGCCTGCTTGATTTAGAGTACGACAGAAGAACTTGAACATATAGGAAGCCAGGTGAAGTCCTTTGGTGAGAGAACATCAGTAGGAGCCAGGCAAGATGGGCAGGCCCTAACCAGCCTATCTGGGTCCAGGACAGGCCTGCAGACACAAAGACACCTTAGTGCATTAGAAAACCAATGCAAAGACTTCTCTGGACCTAGTTGGGGTCAAAGTCATAGAGCAGGGAGGAAATGAGGTCAGACCAGGCAGGGCTGTCAGCTAAGGCAGCACATAGTGGCTTATTCATCTAGCCACTGGGGGAAATTACCAGAAGTGCGATTTTTAAAATGCCAGGATGAAACAACAGCAAGTAATGGTGTAAGTTAGAACACTCAAACTTTGTGGATGCCAAATGGGAAGACCTGAGAAATCAGGAAATAGGAAAGAGATGAAGAAACAGGTTAATATGCAACAGAGAAGATGTGAGGCTCAGATCAGAAGGTCTAAAATTTCAACTCCAGCATGGACACGGGTCAGTGTGCATTTTCTGCATTTTGCCTAAGTCTTAATAAAACATGGTTGGGTTTCAAACTAGCTAAGATAGCAAAGGTCAAAGGGAAAGGAGACAGCCCAGTGAGCATATTCTATGGCCACCAGGCTGAAGGAGAATTAGATTTCCTAAAACCCCAGGTTTTCTGAGCACTGACTTGGCAAGGGGCAGAACTAAAACTGAACATCAAGACTCTCAATCCCCACGAAAGACAGAAGGACAGGAAGAAAGGGCATTAAGGAGGGAATTAGTTTCTGCCCACTAGGAATTTACAACTTATGTCTAAGTTATTCAGTTGCACTGTCTTATTGGTTTATCTAGTTACACAAGTAATATATAAATATGTTCATGAGACATTTCAAACAATACAAATATATCTAGGAAAAACAAAATTTCCTTTTTGCTGGCTCACCCCCAATCAAGTTTGTGTGTAAATATTTATATGTATATATTGATGCTTATGGTTTTTTGCTGGTTTCACATTTTTTTACACAACCATACTTTTTGGATGCTTCCATATCTGCCCATATTGATTCTATCTTATTTTTCCTAATAGCTACATAGTATCCCATAATATGAATGTACCCTTAGTATTAGTGGGCATTTAGGTCCTTTCTAGTTTTTCTCTATTCTGAAGAAATGCTATACTGATTATCTCTGAAAACCTGTTGAAACATTTCTTTAGAAAGCATTGTAAGAATAGGCTTGCTGAGTCAAAAGGTATATTCACGTGCCAGATGTTTTATTTGTCCCTGAAGACTCACTCTCCATCCTTTATAATCCTGCCTGAGAAGGATGACTCATATGGACTGCATGAACTTCTTTGCCTATCGTTTCTGGTCAATTTTGCTGCTGGGAGATGCTGACAAGAGACTGCAAGAAGAGAAGAGAGTGAGTTTGAGGTATTTGTTTCTCCCAGCACGCCTACTACCAGTACATTCTTCTACCAAAATATGGCTGCATCATTCTACCAAGGTCTCAGCTCAGGTAGGGTACCCTTCCATACAGCTCTAAGTTCTCTTAACCACTCCCTCCTCCTGCCCCTTCAGTCCTAAGGTGGTAATGGTTCCTCCCTCTGGCTGGTCTCAGGTATTGTACCAGCCCTTGTCGGTTTCCCTAAGTTCTTACTGCATGCGTGTTCTCAATACCCTGTTTAGAAGCGCCATCTGTTTTGTGCCAGGACCCTAACTGGTGCCATGCTTTTTAAATTTTGATACATATTCCTAAATTGTCTACCAAAATACTATAGTCATTTATCCTCCTGCCAACAGTTCATAAGAGTGCCCAGTTAACTCACTTTGTGCCCACTGAAAAGGGAGTACTGTATTAATAAGAGCTTAACAAATGGTTTGAGAGTCAGTGATGTACACAGGGATGGTCCATTCATCATGATGAAAAAAAGGTCAGAGCTGCTCAAGATTCCTTCTCCCTGTGCCATGCAAGAACAATTCTTGAGCTGACCAAGGACCTTCAGGAAAGCTTTCTATGTGACTTTACTCTCAGTAGAAGTTCCTTCTTTAAATTCCAGTGCATCATTGCTGACTATTAGCAGGCTCAGCCATCATGTGTTAAACAGAGCTATTTACTGAGCCAAAAGGAACATCTCTCTTGGCATCAGTTGCTAGTTTCATGTGTTGGCTTAATCACAGATTCCATAGGTATCTCAAGAAAGGCTCTGAATAACCACTATAACCAACAGTGCCTACTTTAGGGAGCATTCCTCAACATACCCTGGAAATAGGGCAAACCACAATGAACCCACAAATGGTCAAGTCTCAAAACTCCTTGTAGTGCTTGGCCTTCTCTTCAACAGTTGTGTCTGATTCTTGGACTGTAGCCTGCTGGGCTCCTCTGTCCATGGAACTTCCCAGGCAAGAATACTGGAGTGGGGTGCCATTACCTCCTCCAGGGGATCTTCCCAACCCAGGGATCGAACCTGCATCTCTTACATCCTCCTACACTGGCAGGATTCTTTACTACTAGCGCCCCCTGGGAACCTTCTCTCCAACTATGCTTTTTAATTCTACCTCTCACCTTCAACTTCTCCAAGTGCTTTGTCTCACAAGAAGTAATCAACAAGTCTTCATAGCTGCTGCTGCTGCTGCTAAGTCGCTTCAGTCGTGCCCGACTCTGTGTGACCCCATAGACAGCAGCCCACCAGGCTCCCCCATCCCTGGGATTCTCCAGGCAAGAGCACTGGAGTGGGTTGCCATTTCCTCCTCCAGTGCATGAAAGTGAAAAGTGAAAGTGAAGTCACTCAGTCATGTCTGACTCGTAGCAACCCCATGGACTGCAGCCCACCAGGCTCCTCCGTCCATGGGATTTTCCAGGCAAGAGTACTGGAGTGGCAGGCCATCTTCATAGCTAGTAACTAAAAATTAGACTGTAGAAGTTAAAGCAAAATTCAGGAGAAAATGTCGTCTTAATCTTATTATGATAGCATCACCAACTCAATGGACATGAGTTAGAGCAAACTCCAGGAGACAGTGAAGGACAGGGGAGCCTGGTATGCTGTAGCATATGGGATCGCAGAGTCAGACATGACTTAGTAACTAAACAGACAACAACAACAGAAACATCTTATTGGGGCTACTCTTTCTCTCTGCCATGATGGAGAACCAAACGGCACTAAAGAGAACTTTCTGACTCTCTGTGAGTATAAGCTTTCATCTGGCAGCTTTAAAGCCAAGGCTCTTCCCTTAGTCTCTCATTAATGCAGGATTCTTTCTCATTCTCTTTAACTGGAGTCTGAAGTTCAGACTCCATCTTATAATCTTCCCATCTTCTAGTCCCTGTTCAGCTTGCAGAATTCTGATTTTTCTTCATTATATCATCAGTCAGAACAAGATAATCTTTTTCTGCAGTCTATTACAATTGCCCACTATCTATTCATATGTATATGTTAATATTACATGAATAATTTTTTGAATCAGGCTTACTAGAAGAAAAGAATCTCTCTTTATAAAGATTGTTAATTGGGGTATTGCCTTATACACTTTTTCCTGGATTTAAAAGCCACGGGAGGAGGGCAGTGTCTAGCCTTCAATTTTCAACAGAAAAACACTGTCACTTAGCTGTTAAAATAGCTGCTTCAGGTCTATGCCTTCTTTGTGGTGGGAACAGTGATGGATCAAGCAGCAAGGTTTGTTTATTTCAAGTAAAATAGCAGATCTTATCACAATAATGCAATGGTCTGAGTTTCATTTATAAAGATGACACTATTGACCTACCACAAGGAGCCATGTGCCTTGAATTGTTTTTTTCCCAAATTGGGCTGAAGTAGCTACAGTCACCTTTTTATACTTCCATATGGTCAAAAGCCAGCAAGATAGATGACTGGGGCCACAGAGGCTATAAAAAATTCTATTTGGTTAGACCTCACAGCTGACAAGTGTCACCCTATGCTACTCTCATAAAAATTACTAACGTTGCTGAGTTCCAACTATGTGCCAGGCACTATGCTATGCACTTTCCAAGCATTGATCCCTTTAATCCTCCCAGAGTTCTAAGAGATCAGTACTATCATTATCCACATTTTATCAAGGCACAATAGAGGGATTAGTGACTTGCCTAAGGTCACACAGCTAATAGATGTCAGAACTGGGATTTGAATTCAAATATTTTAAATCAGATTCATCAGAAGCAGATCCTAAAGTGAGATTCAGGTGCAGGTTATTTATTAAGCAGATAGTACCAGGAGAAAATGGGCTTCCCCAGTGGCTCAGCAGTAAAGAATTTGCCTGCATCGTGGGAGATGTGGGTTCGATCCCTGGGTCACGAAGATCCCCTGGAGGAGGAAATGGCTAGCCACTCCAGTATTCTTGCCTAGAAAATCCCATGGACAGAAGAGCCTGGTCAGCTACAGTCCACAGGGTCACAAAGAGTCAGATGCAACTGAACACCAGGAGAAAACAGAGTGGAGGAAACAGTATGTATCCATTTTGTATTGCTACATTAAAAAAGTACCTCAAAACTTGGCTTTAAATAACAAGAATTTTTATCTCACACATGTTCTGAGGGGCAGGAATTCAGGAGTCACTTAAGATGGATATTTTTTAGCTCAGGGTCTCTCATGAGGTTTCAGTTGCAGGGGAGCAAAATATGCCACCCCAAAATATTTATTTGGTATGTGGATTATTTCAAGCTGAAAATAATCAAGGTGTGAAAGACCCAGGAAAAAACTTTGGCCTTCCCCAATCCCCAAAAAAAAAAAATTAGATAGAGAACCTGTTCCCAGAACAGAGCTACCATCAGAGATATTTGTAAAATACATGGCATGGTGTGGTGGGGGAAACTCTTAAGAGATCAAAGTCCACTCTGTGTACCATTGTCTCTGCATGGCCCAGAAAACAAATTTCCTGCCTCATCATTGAAATCCCAAACCACTACTCCCAACACCCTCTTTTGTCTTTAGCTGAATTAATATTCATGGTGAGGGTTTCAGTCATTTGAGGGAGTTACTTATTTTTCCTGGGTTTCTCTCTTATATACTGTACACATTATGAAACTTTTGCATGATGCTCTACTGTTAATCAACCCAACCCAATATTCATTGGAAGGACTGATGCTGAAGCTGAAGATCCAATACTTTGACCACCTGATGCAAACAGCCGACTCACTGGAAAAGACCCCAATGCTGGGAAAAGATTGAAGGCAGGAGGAGAAGGTAATGATAGAGGATGAAATGGTTGGATGGCATCACCGACTCAATGGACATGAGTTTGAGCAAACTTCAGGAGATGGTGAGGGACAGGGAAGCCTGGCATACTGCAGTCCATGGGTCTTACAGTCCTTGGACTCTTGCAGTCCAAGAGTCAGACATGACTTAGCAACTGAACAACGACTCCTGTTAATCTTTCCCATGTCAATTTAATTTTTAGACAAGCCAGAAAAACTACAAAGGGTAGAGAAGAACTTCTTCCTCCTAAACACAGTCAAGATGTGAGGAGAAGGTGAGGGTGGGATGTTCTGAGAGAATAGCATTGAAACAAGTATACTATCAAGGGTGAAACAGATCACCAGCCCAGGTTGGATGCATGAGACAAGAGCTCAGGGCGGGTGCACTGGGAAGACCCAGAGGGATGAGATGGAGAGGGAGGCGGGAGGGGGGATCGGGATGGGGAACACATGTAAATCCATGGCTGATTCATGTCAATGTATGGCAAAAACAACTACAATAATGTAAAGTAATTAGCCTCCAACTAATAAAAATAAATGGGAAAAAATAATAAAATAAAAATTTAAAAAAAAAAAAAGATGTGAGCCAGGGCTGCAGCCATCTGAAGGTTTGACTGGGGTTGAACGAACCACTTCCTGAATGACTCACCCATGGGAATGGCAAGTTTGTGCTGCCTAAAGGTGAAAGGGCTCTGTTCTTTGCCACATGGACCTTAGAGTTATTTGAGTGTCTGCCTCACATGACAAATGGCTTCCCTTAAAGAGGATAACACAACAGAGAGCAAGGTGAAAGCTACAATGACTTTAATGATCCAGCCTCCGAAGTCACACACCATCATCCTTATTATATCCTATTGGTTACATAGGTCAGGCCACTGATGGGTAACAGTCTGTGGCCTGTTAGGAATGCGGGTCACACAGCAGAAGGCGGGTGAGCAAATGAAGCTTCATCTTTATTTACAGCTGCTCCCCATTGCTAGCATTACTGCTTAAACTCAGGAAAACACGCTCGGGGCTCCCACTGATTCTACATTACAGTGAGTTGTATAATTATTTCATCATATATCACAATGTAATGATAAGAATAGAAATAAAGTGCACAAAAAATGTAATGTGCTTGAATCATCCCTAAACCATCCCCCCTCCCCCAGTATGTGGAAAAACTGTCTTCCACAAAACCAGTCCCTGGTGCCAGAAAAGTTGGGGACCACTGACATAGATCAACCCTACTCATTGTGAGAGAGGATGACGGCCATTTGGGGGGCCAGTTAAATATAGGATGAGAAGGGATAAGAGCTAAGCAAAGACAAGATTTCAGGCAAAGTCCCAGCCTCCAGCCTGATCCAGCAGCCAACTCTGGAGGTGTTAATTACACCTCAAAGTTTGTCTCATCCCAAGAAAAGGAATCTGACCTTTTATAATCCCACAACAGGAAGGTATTGAAATGGTATGTGAACTCCCAAGTTTTTCTCTCTAGGCCAAGAAAACAGCTCCAGTAATCCAAAAGACAGCACTAGGAAGGTCACAGATATGAGCTGTTTAAAACAAAGAGAAGCTGGAGAGTGGACTCAGATAATTAGTCAGTGTCTCTCTAGTTCTGGTATGTCCTACTCTAGAATTCTCACTCATAGTGCTTTCTGTCTTGTAACATTTGGCTTTTGACTTTGTCAATATCTTCTGCTTTGCAACTGTGATCAAGAAATGGACACTTTGTCAACTATACCTCAATAAAAACAAGAATAGAAGCCCCCTAATTAAAGCATTTTTAGACCAGAAAACAAAGGGAAAGAAATGCACACATTTTACACACCTCTCTAGGGAGAAATATGACTTTCTAAAAGTCCCAGTTGACAGAATGCTGATCGCAAACATTCTCTCCATCTTGGTTTCCTAGGTTTTTCTTTTTTTTTTTTAATATGTATTATTTACAGTCTGAGTTGAGCCTCAGTGAAACAGTTCAATAGACAAAATTTGCTTTTGGCAAACTTTGTTCTTCCTTTTGTCTCTCCTTTGGGCCCCTCATCCTGACTTCTCACAAATTATTTATTCTCCATCCACTTCTAGCTCTGAGCCAATTCATTTCAACTATTATTTTCCAAGGTGAATAATATTCTAGTACATAAGGCCTTTCAAGGGCATTTATTTTCAAAGTTTTAACAGGAAGACATGAATATATATAGGTATTATTCTAGAAATTAGAATCTCATATCTGTGGGTGTTAGAGAAATTTAGTCCTAGCAAGCCCAAACCTGAGCTTACCAAAATTGGTAAGCAATCTCTTACACTTCAGTGTACACAGCACACCACACATACACATACACACACACACACACACACACACACACACACACACACACATGTGTACACACTCAGAAAGCCAGTAAAGGAAATTACGTGATGCAATGGCCAAGTAAGAGAAATAATTTAAAGAACTTTAGCATTCTCATCCCCAAACTGCAGAGTCAAAGGTTTGTTGTTTAGTCACTAAGTCATGTCCAACTCTTTTTCTACCCCATAGACTGTAACCCGCCAGGCTCCTCTGTCCATGGAATCTTCCAGGCAAGAATACTGGAGTGGGTTGCCATTTCCTTCTCCAGGGAATCTTCCCAACCCAGGGATTGAACTTGCATCTCCTGTATTGGCAGGGGGATTCTTTACCATTGAGCCACCAGAGTCAAGGTAGAGGTGTCCAAAGTCAGGCTTCTTTTTCTTTGCCACTTTTTGTGTTTTCTTCCTTAGTGTTTGTGGGAAGGATATAAAAGCAATACTCTAATGACTTGGCTTGTCACAGGAAATTTAGATTCATTAAAAGCAAGCCACTCATCTACACAGTTCAAAATTGACTTTTGAGACTTTGGTGTATATTTTTCTTGTGCTTACTTCAGTAGTTGAGCTCTGGTTCTCTTTTATAACCCACAGTACCTCGTTATATTTGTTAAGCTGTTTTAATATAGTCTAGGGCATGCCTACAGCACTCTCACAATAATACTGCCAAGTTGTCTCCAGATTTACTTGGAAATCAATTGAATTCAAATTGAAATAGTAATTAATGCTAAAGTTCTCTCCTCTGTTTTCAGCAAGTTGGCGTCTGTTTCCATGGAAACAGGCTTCTCTACAACATGCAGTAAAAAATGCCAAGGATTGCTTATCAATTTTGGTGAGCTCTGGCTGGGACCTGCTCTGACTAAAATTCTCTAACACCAACAGATAAGAGATTCCAACTAATATTTAGAATGAAGGGTTGTTGTTTTTTTTCCACAGAAAGAAAATGTATAACCAAGGACTAGTTACCTGAGGCAAAGAGTATTAACTAATGACTGCTGACCCAAATGTTCAGCTGTAGCATCTATTTATACATAACTGCCCAGTGCCTCCTTCAACAATTTTGTTTTAAGTTGATTTGTGTTGCAGAAGTTACCTATTCGAATTTCCACTAGTGAGGGGGATAGGATGCTTCTGGAATTCTTTAATCATTTAAAAAGTCTTATCAAATCTGTAGCGATCTAACAGTTCCAATAGTCTTCTTTTCCTGCATTTATCATTTAAGTAAGCAGGTCCATTTATTTCGACAAATGTTTCTTGAGTGATCTAAAATTCTAGGCCAGGAATTGCAAGCTGTATAATTCCCTGGCTATTTTATTTAAAATGCAGAATCCTAGGCCTTACCCCTTAGAGCGTCTGATTAGTGTATCTAATGTAGGACTCATCACTCTAAAATTTACAGCCTCTGTTCTCTGTGTATGTAATTTTGATCTCAGTGGTCCCCAGACTACAATTTGAAAAACATTCCCCTAGGTATTTTCACTAGGAGCTAAAGGAAAAGGAAAGTCAAATAAATATTATTAATTAATGAAATTATGCCCTTAAAAAGGTAACAGTTTACCACATATGGAAAACATACCAAAGATACATTACAATACATAGTCCTAAAATGCCTGGTACCCCATGGACACCCAGAACCCCCATATTAAAAGGAAACCCTTTGGATCCTTCTATCTTTTTGCTCAAAACTGCATCACAACTTTGTTAGTACACAAGACTTCCAGTTAATATAAACAAGGGGAAATATTAGGACATATGTTTCTAGGACTTAGGAGCCATCATTAGCCTAAGCAAAGTAAGAAAAGGAAGGAGATCTCAAAAGTAAGGGAAAAAAAGGACAAAGTAGAACAATCCCAAGGTAAGAGAGAAAGACAAAGGAGCAAGGCCTATCAAGAGTGAATGTGCTGGGGGTAAGACATTTGGATGTCTCAATCCCTACAGACTGCTCAGTGGAAAGAGAATGAGCTAATCTACTTTTCTCCACCTCTATATCTTGAACTTCTCAACTGTTGGTGTATCAAATCGAGATCCCCAAAAGTGGACCATAAGATGAAGATTCATATGCAAACAATTTTTAGTGGAATATAATTGTTTTACAATGTTGTGTTCGTTTCCTCTGTACAATGAGGTGAATCAGCTATATATGTGTGTGTGTGTGTATATATACCCCCTCCCTCTCAAACCTCCCTCCTACCCCACTATTCCACCCCTCTAGGTCATCACACACAAACATACACACAAAATACACAAACACACATATAATAAAGGTTGGAATCAACTCAAATGTCCTTTAATAGGGGTTGTACAAATAAACTATGTTACAGCTACAACATGGAGATGAAACTATGGAAAATAATGAGGAAGAGCTCTATAGTTGAAAGGGAATAACTTCCAGGATATACTGTTAAGAGAAAAATGCAAGGCACATAATGTATATATAGCAGGCTGCCATATGGATAAGAAAGAAAGGGAAATAAAAGTACATATAGATAAATGAGCACTGGAAAGGTAAACCAGGAAACTAAAAAAAGGCAGATTTCTCTGAGTACGTCTTTGCATATGTTTTGATGCATGAACTGTGTAAATGTTCTGCTGTATTCAAGAATAGAATTTAAAAAACCCTAAAATTGCAAACAAGTAGGGAAAAAATGATCCTGTGTGTCAAAATGGCTAAAAAAGAAAGAAAGTGAAAATTATTTCAAGTGATTACAGAACATAGTACTCTGATTGTATATCTTTATTGGCATAATAGTAAGAACAGAAAGAACTATACAGAAATTATGATAATCTTTCTTCAGTTAATAGTAGTATTTACATAGTGATTTTGAAATCTTAATGCTATTAGAAACCATATTTTCTGTGTAAGAGAAAAGAAAAATATAAAAGTCAAGTCAAATAAATTAAGCAAAAATTCTTATTGCTAAATTTGGATCGAAAAGTCTCATGTGGACTTGAGAAATGAGGCCACTAAAAGGGCCAAAAAACAATTATACATCCAGTTGCAATGGGTACTTCTAGCTTTCACATCTCGTTTTCCCTCTAAAATGGATCAGAGCTCATTGGAGAAATGGTTAATTCCAGGTCTGGGTCAGGGAAAATTTTAAGTGACTGTCGTTCATCACATGGCAAAAGTAAGGAAGTGCTCAAAGCTGATGGAAGCACGCCAAAAGTAAGCAGGTTTTTAAAAGTTCCTATTGTTCTGGAATATTACTCAGCTGTACAAAGAATGAAATAATGCCATTTGCAGCAACATGGATGGACCTAGAGATTATCATATTAAGGGACCTAAGTCAGAGAAAGACAAATATTATATGACATCACTTATAAGTATAATCTAAACACAAATCTACTTACAGAACAGAAATAGAGGGCTTACCTAATGGTCCAGTGGTTAGGAATCCATCTGTCAATGCGAGAGACATTGGTTCGATCCTAGTCCGGGAAGAGCCCACATGCTGCAGGGCAACTAAGCCTGTGCACCACAGCTACTGAGCGCATGCTCTAGGACCTATGCTCTGCAATAAGAGAAGCCACTGCAATGAGAAGTCCGTACCATAACTAGAGAGTAGCTTCCATCACTGCAACTAGAGAAAGCTCACATGCAGCAGTAAAAGCCCAGCATAGTAATAAAAAAAAAAAAAAAGAAAGAAAGAAAGAAACAGAAATAGACTCACACACATAGCAAACAAATGTATGGTCACCAAAGAGGATAGGGAGAAGAGGGATAAATTAGGAGTATGGGATTAATATATACACACTACTATATAGAAAACAGATAAGCAACAGGATATACTGTATAACACAAATAATAATATTCACTATCTTATAATAACCTATAATGGAAAATAATCTTACAAAAATAATATGTGTATTGACTGGATCATTTCACTGTAAACCTGAAATAAGATAATATTATAAATCAACTACACTTCAATTTTTAAACTTTCCCATTGGTCAATTTTGAGAGACTTTAAGCATCAAATATCTTAACCTTAAGTGATGGTGTCCTACTGCTACCCCTTAGTTAGTGGACTTCCGACTGTCAGCACCTGTATTTCTTTGCCTGGAGGCTTTTTCTGAATGTTGAAGCCCTTTTGGATGATGATGTCAGGGAATTAATGTTCCCTAGTAGCAGTCTTCAAAGAATGACTGACAGAAGATGATGGATAAATACCCCTCAAATGAGATAACTCTGAGACACATATACTACACTAGCTCTCTGAGTTCTGCAAGTAGGAATAATTAATTAATTGCAGTGGTTAATTGCAGTGGTAAACAGCTAAGTACCCCAGAGAAAGAAATGGCAACCCACTCCAGTACTCTTGCCTGGGAAATCCCATGGACAGAGGAGCCTGGCGGGTTATAGTCCATGAGGTGGCAAAAGATTCAGACACGACTTTAGCAACCAAACAACAACAACAAAATAACTAAGTAACACTCCCTGATTATTTTACTCCTCTCCCTGTCTCAGTCTCATGTTCTTACCCCTCTGCCAGTGGTTTTGGAGTCACCTTGCAAGTAGCTACCTGTACTTGAGTTTTATCTCACAGTCTGTTTCTGGGAAAACCCATAATTAGCCTATTATTCTCAAAATTAAAAAAGGGAAAATGAACTCATCTGCCATTACTAGAGATGATTTATTCTGAAAATTGCTAGTTAAAGAGAAAAAATGAAGTAATCACCCTAGATGAGGAACTGAAATTTATTCCCAGTTGAGTGAATGTTCTTCTTCACAGCAGAATGGCAACTAATAAATTTAACTGACAGAATTAGAAAATTATCATTCTATAACCACAAATGATATCATTGATCCAGGCATCAATGTACATTAAAATCATTATGTAAAAGGGTGATGGGAAAGAAGAAAACTTTCAGTTTTCAGGATACATATTAAAGGTAGATGTTAAATGAAAACACGAGGAAAAATTCTGAGAAATCCAGATTATGAGATATGCCTCTAGTCAACTGTCCTGATCACTTTAAAAAGCCAATATCATAAGAATAAGTTGTAGGGATGACTATTCTAGGCTAAGAGTTTGAGGGAACCAAACCAAATGTATTGAGTGAAACTTGATTAGCTATTGTGTATAAAAATTGTTATAAAAAGAACATTTGGGGGAAAATTGCCATTTTTAAATGGGCAGAGCATTACATGAAGTAAGGGAACCATTTATTTTCCTAGTTGCAATAATGATGTGGAGGGTATATAGGAGTTGACCTTATTCTTAGGAAATGTATGTGGAAGTATTTAGGGATAAATTGTCATGATGATGCCTGCAACTTAAGTTTAAATATTTCTTGTGTGTGTGTGTGTGTGTGTGTGTGTGTGTGTGTGTGTGTGTGTGTGTGTGTGTGTGTATTGAGAAAGAGGTGGTAATGGAAGAAATGAGAGTGAGAGAATAATATGATAAAACATTAACAATTGTTTTAACTCAGTATTAAATATACTCTAGGGGGCTTCCCTGGTAGCTCAGCTGGTAAAGAATTTGCCTACAATTTTAGAGACCTGGGTTCGATTTCTGGGTCGGGGAGATCTCCTGGAGAGGGGAATGCAACCCACTTCAGTATTCTTACTTGGAGAATCCCGTGGACAGAGGAGCCTGACAGGCTACTGTCCAAGGGATCGCAGAGATCGCAGAGTCAGACATGACTGAACACATACACACACACACACACACACACACACACACACACACACACACACACAAATATATGGGAGTTCTTTGTATTATTCTTGTACCTTTCTATATGTCTGAAAATGTTCATAAAAACTGAGAAAAACATGCATCTGAGGTAAATATGGCAAAATATCAATATTTTAAAAGCAGATGGTGGAGACATCCTTGTTTATTATGTTACTGTCTCTGTTTCTCTTTATGGTTAAATGCTTCACAACATAAGTTAATAAATAAATAACCAAAAGCAAAACAAAACACTAAAGAAATAAGTTGGAGTTTATGAGTTGAAGAAAGGGAAGACTGCATTTGAAGTTGAAGGAACAAAAGATGTAAAGCCTATGGCACATGGGACCATGGTTTCTTCATTCAATATGACTGCCCTGGTTACTGGAGAAGGGTCTGGAGGAATGTACCATGAGGCTAGATGGGCTAGCAGGAGAACCATGCAAGGCCTTGAAGATAGGCAAAAGGGCACAGAATTTAAGATGAAGGGAATGAAGAACTACAAAAAGCCTTCAGGCTAAGGAGAAACATAAATCAGAGAAGCATAGGCAAGAATAAGGAGACGTCAGGAATCTGTGGCAACAGTCGAGGTGAGTGGTGCTTCGGTGCTAAGCTCAGTTGTGTCTGACTCTTTGTGACCCCAGGGACTGTAGCCCACCAGGCTCCTCTGTCCATGGAATTCTCCAGGCTGAAGAATACCAGAGTGGGTTGCCATGCCCTCCTTCAGGGGAGCTTCCTAAGCCAGGGACCAAACCCAGGTCTCTTGCATCTCCTGCATTGGCAGGTGGATTCTTTACCACTAGTGCCAGCTGGGAAGCCCTCAAGGTGAGTGATCACTCAGGCTTAATCCCTTTCTGGACCAATGGGAGCAGAGAAGGTTTTGAAGAAGGAGAAATTTGTTTTCAAGAATTGCCCATTCAATGCACTATAGCTCATAATACTGTCCAATTAGAGGGACCTAAAGAAACTGAATCAACACTAATGAGTAACCTCATTAGAAAGTAAATGCCTTCTAAATTCACTAAGATAAACACACAACTTTTAACAAAAGCATATTTATAGAACCTGTGTGGGAGATATTTTGTCTGATCAAAAGAAGAATTTGAGCCAAGAGATATTTTCAATTGTGGTGGTTTATTTATTGAAATTTCTCTTTTCCAAAACCAGGCACATTCTAATAAATGTTATCAAGATGGAACTCTTATAAAACTGCACTATGATTACATTCTTGCAGATTTTAGTCACTTTCTGTCACTTCATAAATACACATCTATCACTTGGCTTACATTTTAGCACTACTTTAGCCAGGAAAATATAAAGAGGACAAAAGAGAGGGGGAAAGAGCTGCTACCAACCTGGGCGAGCCCTTTGTGTGAATTAGAAGAAGGCTTTGCTTTCTCAATAATGCCTTAATAAAGGACTACATTGTAGCAGGCGAACTCTAAATGACCTTATGATCTCTACCTCCTGGAGTTCACACCTTTGTATGGTTCCCTCAGCCTGAGTGTAGGTGGGGCCCATGACTTGCCTCTAACCAATAGAATATAGCAAAGTGATGGGGTGCCACTCCCAAATTCCATTACATGACATGACTCCATCTTGCAAGCAAACGTGCTATCTTTCTCCCTTGTTGGCTTTTGAGAAGCAAGCTGCCATGTGGCAAGAGGACTATTGGAGAGGGACACAAAGGAGCTATTGGAAGCTTCAAGAAGCTGAGCATGGCCTCCAGCCAATAACCAGCACAAAGCTGGAGCCCTTGGCCTTATAGCCATGAGGAAGTGAATCTGGCCAATGACCCCCAGAGCCTGGTAGCAGATCCACTGCCACTAGAACCTCCAGATGAGAACCCAGCTCTGGACATATACCTGGATTGCAGTCTGAGGACCCAGCTACACCATGCCCAGAGTCCTGATCCACAGAAACTGTGAGAATAAACATGTGTTGTTGTAAGTAACAAAGTTTGTGATCATTTGACTTGCAGCAACAGAAAACTAATACATATAGTAATACACAATCTCAGCAAATATAGACAGCAACCAGCTGTTGACCCTTGCAGCTACATAGAGGATTGTATCTGCCTCAAAACTTCCTCTGCCTCTCTCTTCTAAGAACACATGTGATTGCATATAGGCCCACCAGAATAAGCCAAGATAAACTTCACATCTTAAGAACCTTAATCACATCTTTTGCCTAATAAGTAATATTCACACATTCTTGGGATTAGAAAGTACATTTACCTCGGGGAGGGGGGCTTCCCTGTGGCACTAATGGTAAAGAACCCACCTGCCAATGCAGGAGACATAACAGGTGTGGGTTCAATCCCTGAGTCAGGAAGATCCCCTGGAGGATGGCACGGCAACCCACTCCAGTATTCCTGCCTGGAGAATCCCCATGGACAGAGGAGCCTGACAGGCTACAGTCCATGGGGTCGCACAGAGTTGGACACAACTGAAGCGACTTAGCATGCATGCATACCTCAGGTGGTTACTTTTACAGGCTACCACAGTGACCCCAGCAGTGGCCTATGTGAAAAAAACAGAAAGGGACAGAAGAGGAACACAGGAAACAGGAACATAGGAAAGCCCTATCTCTAGGGCTAAAGCAATAATATCCACTGAGGTTGTAACTTAAATGACTTTGTAAGTGGCTGGCTAGAACACATGCATCTCACTACAATTTGACCAGGCCTATTCAAATGCACCCTATGTGAGCCCGAAGATCTTTTCAGGTCTGAAAGCAGCAGCTGCTTGTGCCCAGATACACTGCAGCCCTCCATCACTGCACACTTCTACCCTGCCCAACACACAAGCTCCACAGGCTACACAGGTCCCAGCTCCAGATGAGCTGAGTGTGACAAGTGCAGAGTAAGGGAACTGCTTACTGAAGGAATCCAGACACTCAAAGTACAGTCAGGGGAGGTGTGACTGTGTACTCCAGGACTCAACCAAGAGCCTTGAAATGTCTACACTCCCTGCAGGGCTCCCACATAAGTTAATTCTGTGGTGGTGTTGTTCAGTCGCCAAGTCGTGTCTGACTCTTTGTGACCCCATGGACTGCAGCATGCCAGGCTTCCCTGTTCCTCACCATCTCCTGGTGTTGGCCCAAGTTCATGTCCATGGAATCAGTGATGCCATCCAACTGTCTCATCCTCTGTTGCCCCCTTCTCCTCCTGCCCTCAATCTGTCCAGCATCAGGGTCTTCTCCAATGAGTAGGCTATTCGCATCAGGTGGTCAAAGTATTGGAACTTCAGCTTCAGCATCCATTAATTCTGTCAATGTCCACAATGCCTCCGTAGATATGGGAACACTATACCGTGCACAATCTAAGCAACTTTACACAGAGACTAGGGGAAAGTGTCATCTGGGAGCAGTGCTCATTCTAGGATCCTGAAATCACATTGCAAAACCAAGTCTCCAGAAGATTCGGTTCAGCTGGCTGCCTCAAAGGAGATAAACATCTAAAAATAATAACCTCAATACGTGAATACCTCTCCTATTTTAAAGCATTCCATAATTGCTAGTAACGGGCAGCATATGGCTCTGCTAACATCTTCTCAGTGGTGTGTTGCTCCTACTCACATTTTATGTGTTTGTGAGAAGTAAGATGAATTCAAATATTGGCACTTCAGTCTATGGAAGACCCTTAGATATGACTATCTTACAGGCAATATGAGTCAATCACTGACTTTGGCTAAGCTTAAAAAGTGCTCTGTGGTTTTGGCATTGCATACACACAGCTCAATAACAGCCAAGTCAGTGGGAAAAATTTGTCACAGTTAGTTGTGACCACTTGAAAGAAAAAGTGAAAGTGTTAGTAGCTCAGTCATGTCTGACTCTTTGAGACCCCATGGACTGTAGTCTGCCAGGCTCCTCTGTCCATGAAATTATCCAGGCAAGACTACTGGAGTGGATTGCCATTCCCTTCACCAGGGGATCTTCCCAACCCACTTAAGTCAAACTCAAAAGAAAATGACACTAATGCCATCTATGGAAACATCCTAAATTCATTTAGGGACCTATAAACCCATTCTTAAGTATAGTCAAGCTGACTTCAACAAATCACAATTTATTTTAGGTTTTTCATGTATACACTGACTACCGTGATGGCCCTTTACTTCCTATTAACTTCCTAGTAGGTATCTAAGAATAGCAGATAAATCTTCCTGTCTTTTGGAGGATATCACTTTAGTATAATCAACACTGCACTGATGTCTGTGTAGATTACGTCTATTGTTTCTTTTATATCTGCAGGGTCTGTCAATCTATCAAACAAAGACCCTTATCAATTCTAGCATGATCATTCCTGCTGCTTGAACTCGTGTAGTAATTGCCAATTTAAAAATAAATAGTTTTATTATCATCCCAGTTGTCGAAGCTAAGCTTACTCATTCATGAGCATCAGGCTTAGGCACTTTCACAGTGTGTACTAGCCAGATACATATCATTTTCTTGAAGAGTAGATGAGTCACAAGACTGATCAGTCAGTCCCCAGGTCCCCAAACATATGTTGGTACCCAGCAATTTCATTCTAACTTAAAAAAAAAAAAATAGCTCTAGAGAAAATGTCTTCCAAAATAGTATTCTTTCAGTACTCCACCTCGTCATTCTCAACCATAGTAAAATCAAAATAAGTTCTTCCAGAAATATTGTCCTGAATAGGGTGCAAGTATGAGTTCTCACTAGGCCTCATAAAGCTCCATCTGCCTAGAGAAAGGCTGATCCCAAATGTCTTCTCCCCTCAGAAGTCAATTCAAATTGCTATTAACTGTATTTTTATATTTTCCCTAAATGATCTATTTTACTTACATAGAGCTAACCTCAGGAGACATAAAGGGTAATAGAACCATATACCAAAATGAGAACAGAATAGTCTTAGCCACACCCTTTTCAAAATAAAGTGGAACCAAGCAAACTTCAGAGTTCTGTTATTTTTCTTTTTCTCTATGTTAGTTCTGAGATATTTTTTTAAACCACCTATTGCACTGTCAAACCTCTAGTACAATGATGAATAGAAGGGGTGATGACAGGCAACGTTATCTGGTTTTCAGTCACAAAGTAAAAGTTTTCAACCACCATAATATTGTAAAGAAATTATCCTCCAATTAAAATAAATAAATTAATTTTTTAAAGTAAAAGCTTTCACCATTTCATGGTTAAGAATAGTACTTGTGCTCAGCTTGCTGCTCTGTGATGACTGAGAGTGGTGGGATGGTGGAAGATGGAAGGGAAATTCAAGAGACAGGGGATATATGTATATGTGTTACTGATTCATTTTGTGGTACAGCAGAAACTAACACAATATTGTAAAGCAATTGTAATCCAATAAAAAGAAAAGAATAGTACTCATGGTAGACTTTTTTCTGTAGATAAATTTATTAGTTTCAGAAAGTCTATTGCTAGTTTGCTTATCAGAGATTTTACTTCCATAGATGGACATAGACTCTTATCAATTATTTCACCATCTTATGGAGATGATCATATGACTTTTGTCCTTAATCCTGTTATTGCCAGAATTACACTGATTAATTTTCAGTATGAAACCAACCTTGCCTTTCTTGAACCCAACTTGACACAGAGGTATTATATATTTTATATATTGCTGAATTTGAATGATTATTAGATTATTTGTATATTGCAACATGTTCTCAAGTGACATTGCCCTGAAGTTTTATTTCTTATGATATCCTTTTTAGATTTTTATTAGCTTTGTTATACTGGTCTCATAAAGTGAGTTGGAATATGTTCCATTTTTTTCCCCTATATTTGATAAGGTTTTGACAGATAGGCATTTTATTTTCCGTAAACATTTGGCGGAATTTACTAGTGAAATCATTTGGAAATTTTCTTTGTAGAAAGTCTTCTAAATTCCATTTTTTAAAATTATTATTCAGATTTTCTATTCTTGTGCTGGCTTATAAAATTGCTGTTGTTAGTCACTAAGTCGTGTCTGACTCTTTTGTGATCCCATGGACTGCAGTCCACCAGGCTCCTCTGTCCATGGAATTTTCCAGGCAAGCATACTGTAGTGGGGTGCCATTTCCTTCTCCAGGGGATCTTCCTGACCCAGGGACCAAACCTACGTTTCCTGCATCTCCTGCACTGGCAGGCATATTCTTTACCACTGAGCCACCTGGGAAGCCCAGTTGTATCTTTCTATAAATGTGGGTGGTTAATATAAATTTTAAAAATTTATTTGCATAAAGTTGTTTATAATGGTTTCTAGCATATTTTATATCTGTAGGATGTACACTGATGTTTTGTGATTTTTATCTGTTTTATTTGATTCAAAGTACCAATTGTATCCTTGCTGATTCTTTCTATTGTACCTTTTCCCCATGTGATTAATTTCTGGTTTTATTATTTTCTTCTTTCTACTTCCTCTGAGTTTAATTTGCCTTCCTTTTCCTAATTTCCAGACCAAGGCAGGAAGAAATGAAAACCTGCGCTGAAGGAGGCTGCCTTGGTCTGGGGACATTGGTAATTCAAGATCTCTTCAATCTACTCAAGGATTGAAATAACTTGGCTTGCGCTATCAGTCGAGGGTGCACACTCATGTCTAGGATACAGCCTGTCTATGGTCCCAAGGCCATAGAGCCCTGAGTGCCGTATCCTGTATCTCTATCCTTATAAAACTGTCAAAAGTGGCATTCAAGGCTGCTCAAATTCATGCATTTTAGGCTCTCAGTCACTCGGCAAGGAATTGGCAAATGTCCCAGGGGAAAAGGGGCCACAAACTCTGGTTTACTCCCTGGGTATCCATCTTCTTCCCTATTGACCTTGGTCTAGTAATTCTTGACTCTATTTTAGCTATCTGAACTGGCACTTTGCAGAATAATTTGCAATATAATGTAATATATTAATAACTATATATTGTTAACAACAATATTGATAACTATAATTAATAACAATATTAATGATTATATTAATAACTATATATCATTATTCTCTTGTATTAGTAATAACATAGGCTTCTGTGGTGGCTCTGTCGGAAAAGAATCCACCTGCAATGTGGGAGACCTGGGTTTGATCTCTGGGTGGGGAAGATACCCTGAAGGAGGGCACGGCAACCCACTCCAGCATTCTTGCCTGGAGAATCCCATGGACAGAGGAGCCTGGTGAGCTGCAGTCCATTGGATCACAAAGAATCAGACACGACTGAGTGACTAAGCACAGCACAGTAATAATATATATTATATATATATGTATAAATAATATATTTTATTATATAGTATATTAGTTATTATGTATCTATATATAATCCCAGCTTCTTTTTTTTAGTTGTCTTCAGGAGGAGGGTTGGTCTTTTTTTATAAAAACTTTTTACTTTACATTGGGGTAGAACTAACTAGGGCTTCCCTCATAGGTCAGTTGGTAAAGAATCTGCCTGCAATGCAGGAGACCCGGGTTTGATTCCTTGGTTGGGAAGATCCCCTGGAGAAGGGAAAGGCTACCCACTCCAGTATTCTTCCCTTGTGACTCAGCTGGTAAAGAATCGGCCTACAATGTGGGAGACCTGGGTTTGATCCCTGGGTTGGGAAGATCCCCTGGAGAAGGGAAAGGCTACCCACTCCTGTATTCTGGCCTGGAGAATTCCATGGACTGTATAGTCGATGGGATCGCAAAGAGTCGGACACGACTGAGAGATTTTCACTGTCAGAACTAATTAACAATGCTGTAATAAGGACTCAGCCATACACATACATGTATCCATTCTCCCTCAGACTCGGTAGGGTTGGTCTTAATTAACTGGTCCACCCTTACCAGCTGAAGTTCTGTACCCAGGATCAGCACAATCATCCTCTGAGTTCCTCTCTGACTGCCCCCACCACGCCCCCTGCCCCGGCTTACCCCAGGTTCTCTGCTCTTCCCACTTAACAGGCATCAGTACCCTGATGGTGTCCCTTCTACTCCATTCTCATTCTGCTTCCAATCTTCTAGAGCCTGTGGAAGATTCAGGAATGCTGAGAGCATCATCCATAGAGCAGTTCGTGCATTTATTTACGCTGAAGACTATCTCAATTCCAAACTCCAATGAAGGAAACCTTAATTTTCTCTTCACCAGCTCCACATCGAGATTTTATCAATTATCCAATTTAGCTAGCACTCAGAGACAGAACTTAGGCAGAACTAATCTAGTTCTATTTTTATTTTTTCTGTGAAATGGCAGTCATACATCCAGCTCTCTGACAAGTGAGGAACTGGATGTAAAAATGTCTTTTAAAACTGCAACGCTCTGTACAGAAATGTGGTTGCATATGCAATTCTAGGCCTTTTACATTGACTACTTTTGTTCCTCTGTCTCTATCTCTAACAGTAGTGTGTAGTGTCTAGTCTTTCCTTCTCTCAATAGAAACATTTTTTAAAGAACCTTACCCCAAGTATATAATTTAACACATTTATTCCTCCACCCTTTACCTCCTTAAATCTTCTTACCTCTTAAAATTTTAATAAATGGTACTTCTAATATTATAATCATCATATTCTCAGGATTATTTTTGCTATGTTGAAGCACAGAAAAGTGGACCAAGCTCCAGGTATGGAATTCATCTATCTACCAGCTAAATTCAAAGAACTAGAATTTAATAAATTTGCTATTCGTTATTAAGGTGGATTCATATATAGTTCATATCATAAGCAAAAAAAGTTTTAAAGTCTCTCAGGTGAGATTGTTAAAATACTTTTAATGTGTTTTCTTTTCCTTATGGATATCTCTAAAAGCCAATAGGTATTGATCAAATTCATTTTTAATAGCTGTGTAGTATGAAATATTACAATTTATTTGATAATTCTCCTATGGATGTGTATTTGGATTGTTTATAGGCTTTTTTCGGTCACTGTAAGCAATAATACAATAAATATTATTAAGTGTAAGCTCACTAATTGAGTGAGCCCACTCAAAGAGAATCAGTTTCCCAGGTAGTATAGAAGTGTTCCTCAGTCAAAAGTGTCAAGTACCTGCCCACTTTCAGTAGACCTTCATACACTTAACACAAGTTTGAGTAAACTATTTAGTCCTACATCACTCTGGTCACAGGCAAAGTCATGCCAACAAACTCCCACCTTATATAACCCTGTTGCCCTTGCCTCTCAGAGATGCCCAACTTTAAACCAACATCATCAATAACAATGAAATCCCGTATTGTTTTTAATCAAAAACTTTAAAATGATTGCACAAGATGCATTCTGCAGCATAAACACTGACCTTTGTTTTAACCCTCATCTCATTTTCAGCTAGGGTAGAAATTTTAGAAGGGGTCATAACAACTGTGGTCATGGCCTCTGCCTGCACTGCCCAGGTTTCATTTATCCAGACCTGTTGCTGATTTACTAGCAATGTCAATTCCCTGGTGATGCGATGATTGCATTGGTTTCACATATCTAACACCTGTTGTCTTTTCTCAAAAAGTGAGTTCACTCAGCCACAAGTCAATTATTGCTTGGCCCTGAATCTTCTGTCAGATATTTTGCATCCTTTTTCTTCCCTCCCTGGCCCTCAACTTCAGTGCCTCTCCCTCATCATGGTACTATTCTGATTGGAGGGGTTGTATTTTTTTTTTTAATTTTCAAAGAGTTGGTTCCATGACCCATGCCATTAGTGAATGCCAGTTAGCTTCTGTTTTCCACCACCATTAAATTGTTATTGAATAAATACTGAACTATTGAGACAACAGCACTAGTATTACTGGATCTTACACACGATCTTTGATCTGGGTCCTCCAATTGTGTGATAAGCCAATATTTTGGCATCCACTTCGCCAAAAGAGTCCAGGATACATAACTGTGACTTAAAAATTATTTTGAGCAGAAGGCATTTGAGTTCCTGAAATTCCTTCTCTGCCTAAAAGCAGTTCTCTCCCAAAAGAACTCAAGCATTGTCAATTTCCTCCCCAGGAACAACCAAGAAAGACTGACTCATTACTGGAGATGAAAAGCCTTCACACTGCACCTAAACAGACATTGTCACAAAAATATCGTATCTCTCTCTCCTAAGAGCCCACTTATCTCTCCACAAAGTCATTTATTGTCCCCTAATGCTCTTCATCCTCTCCCCCTTCCCCTATTAAGATGGTATATAAGCCCCAAATTCTAAACACCCCTTTGAGTTATACTTTTCTTTGTGAACTCCATGTACACGATTGAAATCTGCCTTTTCTTTTGCTGATCTGTCTCTTGTCAGTTTAATTTGCAATCTCCAAACACCGAATAGAGAGGGTAGAGGAAGTTTTTCCTCCCTGGTGTTACTAATGAAGAGGAAGATAAAGGTGAGACATGGAAAAAGCAATGGTTTCATGGCAGAGAAAATAAAAGCTAAAAGCAGATTTGCTATATCCTCTCAATCTACTTCTATTATTATATTCCTGACACCCTTCTAAAACAGAAAATTTAAATAACTTTGAGTAGTGCAATTAGACAGGAAGAGAAACCAAAATGAATTATCAAAACTTCATAACTAAAAGATGTCACTTAAAAATACACATTTTTTTTCCAGTTACACATGTACAAGAGGCTCATAGCTTAGCTTCTTTGAAGGAATCAGACAGGACAAATTGACACCTTCCTTGCTCTTTTCCAGACAGAAACTGTTAACTTGATTTTTAAGAAATTTGTTTTTCAACAAATATATTTTTTTTATTAAATGCTTCAATCATTCTCCAGAAATACTCTTGGCAGTGTTTCATTTCTTAGAAAATTCTACTGAATTCCACACTTACAGAAGGTCTATTATGAAAGCCAGAGCAGGAACTAACTAATATGAACAAGACAATTCTTACTGGGGTAGAGCTTAACTTGGCCTGTCAGGGTGGCCATAGAGGTACCCCAAAGGCTCCCTTGAAGAGACCCTGCTTGGGTGAGCATCATTCACTGACAGCCCCTAGCTGCTGTGCCTTTAGGACCCACTGCAGCATTCCTGCCAAGGCCACTCGTGCCCCAGGATTTCCCACCCAGTGATGACAAGGTTGGGGCACCAGAGCTGGGCCATTCTGCCTGACACAGGACTTCTCTGATGGACAGTCTTGGCTCTGGGGCTCCCCATCTGCCTGGCTGAGACTTTTTCAGAGCTAGGCTGTGTCTGAGGCTCTTCCAATCTCATCCTTTGTCCTTCCTTTTCCTTTCTTAGGGGTCAGACCTGCATCACAGTATGAAGGCTCTTCCTGCCTACTCCTGCCCCTTCCCCTTTTAACATTCACACATATTTCTCCCTATAAATTTCCTTTGCATCTAATCCCATCTTCTATGAGGAACTGAATGGACTCAGTCTACAATCACTGCAAATCCTGAAGTACTACGGTTCATTTTTGCATAGTATCAGGTATAGCATGGGCTCCCCAGGTAGCACCAGTGGTAAAGAATCTGCCTGCCAATGCAGGAGATGCAAGCGGCATGGATTAAATCACTGGGTTAGAAAGATCCCTTGGAGAGGGAAATGACAAACCACTCCAATATTCTTGCCTGGAAAATTCCATGGACAGAGGAGCCTTGCAGGCTTCAGTCTATGGGGTTACAAAGAGTTGGACACAACTGAGCACACAAGCACATAGGTATAGCATAGGCCAAACTTGTCTCTCTAGATACTATGAAAAGTCCACAGAGTAATATAAGCTATCATTCATTCATCAGTTTCCACGTGCCAGTCACTACATTCAATTCTTTTTGTAAGTAATTTCAGTTAAGCCTTATAGCAATCATATAAGTTATATTATCATAGTTTTACAGTAATATGCCCAAGGACACATCACTACTTATGTTTAAAAAACAAAAAGACAGTGGGATTTAAATCCAATTCTATCAAATTTCAAAATACATGTTCTTCTCTATACTATACTGCCTTCCAGCAGTAATAATAATAATTACTCTAAATGCCAGCTTGTATTAGGTGCTGGGCACTCAGCTAAGAATTTTATGAGCGTTACCTCATGCAATTCTCACAACAGCCTCACAAAATTGACATTATCATTATTTCCCATTTTACAGGTCAGGAAACTGAAGCTTAACAAACAAATAACATACCACAGAGCGTTGTTTCCTGGGACAAACTGAAAGGGTTTTTCCATTATAGCAAATCTTACGATAGAGGTAAATTGACAAGATTTTATTGAACTGTGATTTTGCTAATGGCAATGTCATTGAGATGTCTTCTCCAAGATTCTGGCCTTGTTGGAATGCTTGTATACAGAGCATTGCAAAGCTCTTTCTTAGCTCTCCTGGGCCTCCTATGTTGAGCTTTCAACACTGTAGGTCACGAGAACCTCTGACTCATTGTTTAGCCAATGTTACCTTCTAGCCCCAGGACATTTCATAAACAACAGGTTAATTCTAAAATAAAAAAAACTTCCCCAGCACACAAATCTAGTTTCCTAGAAAATACAGCTCTAAATTTATTAACAAAGGGTATGATCTAGGCAGTTGATTTTGCTTTTTGAGTAGTTTGGAAGCTATTCTATTATGTTCTTTCCTGAGCTGCATATTAACTATAAAGAATGTACCACCATGTAACAGTTAATACATTTTTTTCCCCCAGAAACACACTTGGATTTCTTTCTCTTCCCTCTGATGTGATTGCCACCCACACCCACCCACCAGTAAGATTAAATATTCTTTAACAAGAAAATAATAAAAGCTGAATAAATGCCCTCCAGCATCAAAAAATTGCCGCAGAAGCAGTAGGGAAAAAATTCTGAGTTTGGCTTTTGTGATTATGTTTAAGACATTGAAGGAGGGCTGCTCTTGTTCTTCCAAGAGGCTTCTGGATGCTTTTTGTAAATCTAGCTCTCTGCCCTGCCCAAACAGTGGCAGTGGGTGGATAAATGTGGAAGGGGTGGAAAAAAGGAACAAAAGTGTATTTCAGGACTGGGTGGGTGGGGGGCGCAGGGTTAGTCAAGGGTTTGTGACTCTCTGTTCATGAGCTACCATATTCCTGGTTGCTACAGAGCACCTCACATTTTGCATGGCTCAAGACATCTCAAAACTGTCTCCACTAAAGCCTTGGACCAGAGTTCATAGATACTGTAGCAGAAAATCTGATCCAGCTGACCCACAGAATTGGGAACTATATAAATGGTTGTTAAGCTACATAATTGGAATAGGAAATGGCAACCCATTCCAGTATTCTTGCCTGGAAAATCCCACAGAGGAGCCTGGCAGGTTACAGTCCATGGGGTCACAAAGAGTTGAACATGACCAAGTGACCACACACAGCACAGCATTAACACATTTTACCTTTAATACATATTTATTAAATTTTGCATTAATAGTTTTTTTTTTAGAGACCACAGTGAATTTGAAGCAGGGGCAGGAACCTAGCTGGATGGGAGAGCAGTAAAGACAATACATGATTCATTAAATTATGATCGCTCATGGCTTTTTACCCTCCACTCAAAAATCACTGTGTACATCAATCCCAAAATCATCATGCTGCAATTTAAGCTGATTTTCTCTTCTGTTGTCCTCACTGGAAATTGAGTAGGTTTCATCTCCTTTGCTATGTTTTTAAAAGACATTTTAAAATTTCTCCTTGATCTTTCATTTGGTTGACTAAAAAGCTCAGACTCCCTACCATGTTATCGTGTTTTATACATAACCTTTAAATCACCCTCTGGCTCTCTGTGAACTTTCTCCAAGTTCTTCTCGCCTCTCATTATGGATGTCTACAACTGCCTAACAAACCACCGTGATTATAACAGCATTAAAACAGCAACAATTATTTATCAATATATCTCGTGGGTCTGGGGAGCTGACTGTGCTCAATGAGCCACTTTTCCCTTAGAGTTTGAGCATGTGGCTTTAGTCACTTACTGGGGCTGGAGTCCTCTTGAAAGCTTCCTTTCTTACCTTTCTGGAGAACAATGCTGCTTGTCAGCTAGGGCCCCAGCTGGGGCTGCCAAGCCAGAATGTGTCCTATCCCTGTTGCCTAGGTTGGGTTCCAAGAGACTCCCAAGAGATACGGAGAGTCAGACCAAAGCTGTCTCTTCCTTTATCATACTGCATCAGCGGTCATAGAGAGTCACTTTCACCACGTTTTGTGCGTCAGAAGAAAATCACTATGGCCGGCCCATGTTCAAGGAAAGGGGATTTTAAGGGTCCACCTCTTAAAGGGAGGGGTTCCCTAGGTGGCGCTAGTGGTAAAGAATTCGCCTCCTAATGCAGGAGATGAAAGAGACCCAAATTAGATCTCTGGGTCAGGAAGATCCCCTGTAGAAGGAAATGGCAACCCACTCCAGTATTCTTGCTTGGAGAATCCTGTGGACAAAGGAACCTGGTGGGCTACAGTCCATAGGATCGCAAAGAGTGGGACACGATGGAAGCAATTTAGCACTCTTAAAGGGAGGGGTAACAAAATGTTGGCAGCCCTGTGTTAAGACTGTGACATACATCTTTAGTTGGGAAACCCATTGTCCTTTCAGTATATAGGAAACAAGTGGAGCTGGCCACGAGGGGCTAGAATTAGAACTCAGGGCATCTGGCAGGGAGTTTTTAAGACTGTTTGTGGCCATGGCCAGAGAAAATGTAAAAAGGAGCCCATAGATGCCAGGGACAAGGTCCAGAATGTGTAAGTCAGTGGAAATTGCTGTGGGAAAATGCTGGCCCCAAAGGGAAACCAGACCTGAGGGTAAAGGCTGTTTAGTGTAAGGGTAAATGGCAACCCACTCCAGTATTCTTGCCTGGAGAATCTCATGAACAGAGGAGGCTGGCGGGCTACAGTCCATGGGGTCGCAAAGAGTCGGACAAGACTGAGCAACTAACACACAACGTATATGCAGAGAGAATGAACCCAGAAGAGCAGCAGTCAAAATGAAAGTGCACTTAGAGAGCCACCCCTGATAAATGCGATGTTAGTATTGTTTCCAGGGCTACCACTGTGGTATCACCCAGGCTTGACTCAGAGCTCTTCCCAGGAGCAGACCTGTGCTGAGTACACAGGAGGCTTCGTGTAACAGCACCCACCTCTGATCACTAGCCCTGCCTCACTGATGAATGCCATTGCCCTAGAAGAAGGGCAGAACCACCCTGAAAGGAATAAGGCTGCTCTTAGTAGTCCGAGTTTCTAAGTTGCCACACAGGAAAGCATGATGATGTTCATAAAGTATGCAGCAGACCACAGCTTTGTAAGTTCAGCTACGTCTCCAGAAAGGGTTTGCAAAACGGGCCCCTGCTTTTCCATAGGAACAAACTGGGTTCTGCTGAAATCCTTTGATTTTTTCATCTAAAAAGAGAATAAGGTGAGGAAGGAGGCAAAGGCAGTGAGTTTTAACTTGAGAAGCAAGCAGACTGGACCCAGGGAGGCTCAAGACTAGAAGCACGACATCTGCAAGTCAACCTCCGAGAAGACACCTGTTAGATACACACTGGTATCATAGATAAAATAGATTAACAACAACGACCTACTGTATAGCACAGGGAACTATATTCAATATCTTGTAATAACCTATACTGGAAAAGAATCTGAAAAAGAATGTTATATGTATATGTATAACTGAATCACTTTGCTGTATACCTAAAACTAACACAACACTCTAAATCAACTGTACTCCAATAAAAAGAGAGAACAATAAAGCTCCAAAAATACAGTCAGTGAAAACACCTCTCAAAAGAATGAAGTACTGATACATTCTACAACATGGATGAATCTCCAAACATGCTAACTAAAGTAAACCAGTCACAAAAGAAAAAAAAAATGAGACACCTGTTTGCTTAAGACCTGGCACCCAGTGTGTGCTCACTGAATGCTTTTGCTAAATCCTACAGAACTGACAGAAACCACCTTGACCCAGGCAAAGCAGGGGCAAGCTCTGTGGCTTCTTTTGTGTGTAGTGAGAAAGGGAAAAGCAGGAGAACTTTAAATCACAAAATGTATCCCTCCCCTCTAAAATTCATGTCCATCCAAACAACAGAAATGACTCTTCACTGTGAGTTCACATTTAGATTGTAATCTCATGCCCAAACCTACACACACATGCACTCATACACACACACACACACACACACACACACAAGCACCCTGCCAATTCCTTTCCCCATAACAGCAACTCCCTCTGTGAAGTATACACAGCTCCTGGGAGAACTGGTGCCATGGTTACGTCCTTGTGTGAATGAGTTGTCACACTGATGGAACACGGTGGGACCATCCTTTTATTGTTCATTCAGACAGTGTTTACCGACCCCAGGCCTGACGGGGCACTAGGCAGAATGGAGTTGGCAAAGATGGATAAGGTAGAGCCCTGCCCCCCAGGTGGAGAAGGCAATGGCACCCGACCCCAATCCTCTTGCCTGGAAAATCCCATGGACGGAGGAGCCTGGTGGGCTGCAGTCCATGGGGTCGCTACGAGTCAGACACAACTAAGCGACTTCACTTTCACTTTCATGCATTGGAGAAGGAAATGGCAACCCACTCCAGGGTTCTTACCTGGAGAATTCCAGGGACAGGGGAGCCTGGTGGGCTGCCGTCTATGGGGTCGCACAGAGTCAGACATGACTAAAGCGACTTAGCAGCAGCAGCTGCCCCCCAGGAGTGACAAATGAGCAACAGGACTTGAAAAATCCTTCACACTGCAGCCTGCAAACCTAGAGAAAATTTAGCTTCTTTGATCGTGTCTATAAGTAATCTCATGCCCTCCTGTGAGTGAGCAGGAGAGCCAATTAGTTAAGGGCCCAGTCAAGTGTACGCCTGTTCACCAGCATCTCAACCTGCCATCCTCTCTGAGATGGTGAGGCAGCCGGGGTGATCAGAGTATGACACTATCCAGACAGGATACTTTAAGCATGAAAGAGGGATGCTACAACCATCACACTGGGACAATTGGAATTGAATGGGACCATCTAGGGCAAACCAAGACAAAAAGTCATTCCACCCAACAGCAAACCACATGCAAAGCGGGGTTGTTTAATTAAAAGACTGTTGTCACAAATGAACTTACTTATGAAACAGAAACAGACTTACAGACCCATAAAACCAACTTAAGTTTACCAAAGGAGAAGAGGGGTGAGGGAGGGTTGGATTGGGAGTTTGGGATTAGCAGACGCCAACTATTTTATATAGAATGGATAAACAACAAGGTCTTACTGTATGGCACAGGGAATTATATTCAATATCCTGTGGTAAACCATAATGGAAATTAGTATGAAAATGAATATACATATATATATAATATACATGAATCACTTTTCTATAAAGCAGAAAGAAACACAACACTTTAAATCAACTATCCTTCAATTTAGAAAGAAATAGATTATTGTTAAAGGTGTTGATAGGGTTGTGTGTGCATGCTAAGAAGCTCCAGTCATGTCCAACTCTTTGAGACGCTATGGACTGTAGCCTGCCAGGCTCTTCTGTCAATGGGATTCTCCAGGCAGGGATACTGGAGTGGGTTGCCATGCCCTCCTCCAGGGATCTTCCCAACACAGGGATCAAACCCACATCTCCTGCATTGGCAGGTGGGTTCTTTACCCACTGAGCCACCTGGGAAGCCCAAGGTTGATAGGTTGATAGAGTTAAGAGAAGCCAAGGAGAGACGTGGAAGCATGCAAGGTTCAGAAGTCTAAAAGGGGAAGGGTTCTAGAGCCAGATGAGACTTCTAGATTTGAGAGAGGGCTGCACATCGGTCCTTGGGCAGAGGAATGCAGTCACTTATAAGCTGTTGCCAGATAGGGAGGGAGCAGAAGGAAAATAACCCTTCTCTCTTTCCACCCACATGCTGGTCCCCACGTGGTGCCTTCCATTGGTGAAAGGTGCCCAGAAGCCAGAGGGTAAGCCAGTTGATGCAGCCTGTGAAAAGTCAGCCTCCTGAGACCCAGAACAAAATGCAAAAGGGTGGAAATGGATCTTGTGTTGGGAGATGTGCATGCTAAGTTACTTCAGTTGTGTCTGATTCTGTGTGACCCTATGGACTATTGCCTGCCAGTCTCCTCTGTCCATGGGACAGAATACTCCGGGGAAGAATACTGGAGTGGGTTGCCACGCCCTCCTCCAGGGGATCTTCCTGACCCAGGGATCAAACCCATGTCTCTTATGTCTCCTACATGGGCAGTTGGGTTCTTTACCACTAGTGCCACTGGGGAGATGGGGCGAGAATAAATAACACATGGTTCAGTGGAGAAAAAGAACTTATAGACCATCATGATGACAGGAAAGGCATGAGGTCCTCAGACAAGGTCATTTCTGCTTCCAAGGCAACAAGGGAGCCCTCAGTTCCCTGCAGGTGTCCTGCCCACCATGCCTGCGCCATCCACTGAGGGCTGTGCATGATAGAGCCCCAGGCTGCTAACCCTCTCGGCTCGTGTAAGACTCAGTGGTGATCTGGCCTCACCTCAACCATCACAGGTCACTGACCCATCCCTGGGTCTCTGCCAAGGGCTTCGTCCTATCTGCCAGCCCAGCAGCCCACCCTAAGATTCAGATAAAGTGTCCTTCATCCTCCCACTGGGGGTCCTTATAAAAAGTCGATGGGTACTCAACTCTAAGTTTATGGCACATGGGAACTGAGAGCTGGTACTGCCACTAAATGAAACTCAGGGTCTTCCTGTGTCTGGCCATGCCATGCCTGATTCATTCTTGGAGTCACCCTTGTTGTTCAGTCGCTAAGTTACGTCCAACTCTTGGCAACCCCATGGACTGCAGCACACCAGGTTTCCCTGTTCACTACCATCTCCCAGAGTTTGCCCAAGTTCATGTCCATGGAATCGGTGATGCCATCCAACCATCTCATCCCCTTTTGCCTTCAGTCTTTCCCAGCATCAGGATCTTTTCCAATGAGTCAGCTCTTTACATCAGGGGGCCAAATTAGGAGTCACCCTGATTTCTAATGAAGTCACCACCACCCCTATCTTCTCACTGAAACCTGGAAAGATAAGAATCAGAGATCCACACCAGCTTGGTTTTTTCTCCCTTTTATTTCTCTTTCCCACTTTCCTCTTGGAAAGGGGCACAGCTGTCTCTTACTTTCCTGGGGTCACATTCTCCTTGCACTGAAGCAACGAGACTCATCATTTTGCTGTGTGAACTCAATGTGCTTCTGTTCTGCTCTGGGTCCTTGATGCTGGAGATGCTGAGGTGCAAGAGGGGAGTGAGAAGAGGGGTCTGCTTTCAAAATTGAGCAAGTCTTTTCCTTTTTAAATTTATTTACTTTACATTGAAGGATAAGTGCTTTACAATGTTGTATTGGTTCTGCTATACATCAACATGAATCAGCTTTAAGTATTAATGTCCCCTCCCTCTTGAATCTCCCTCCCACCCTCTATTCCATCCCATCCATCTACATTGTCACAGAGCACCTACTTGAGCTCCTTGAGTCACACAGCAAATTCCTACTGGCTATTTTACATATGGTAATATATGTTTCCCTGCTACTCTCTCCATTCATCCCACCCTCTTCTTCCCCAACCCTGTGTCCACAAGTTTGTTCACTGTCTGCGTTTCCATTGCTACCCTGCAAATAGGTCCATCAATACCGTCTTTCTAGATTCCATATGGGATCTCCCAGGTGGCTCAGTGGTAAAAGCATCCGCTTGTCAATGCAGGAGATGTGGGTTCAATCCCTGAGTTGGGAAGATCCCTGGAGAAGGAAATAGCAACCCACTCCAGTATTCTTATTGGAGAAGGAAATGGCAACCCACTCCAGTATTCTTGCCTGTAGAATCCCATGGACAGAGGAGCCTGATAGACTACAGTCCATGGGGTCGCAAAGAGTCGGACATGACTGAGCGACTTCACTTTCACTTTCACTTTCTTTCAGACTCCATATATATGCGTTAATATATGCTAAAAAATTGAGCAAATCCTTTCTGAAGACCATAGCTGAACTTACAAAGCTGTGGTTTGCTGCATAACCATATTTTGCGAATATCTTCATGTGTTTCTGTATTTCTTCTTTAACACTTCTTATCACTAGTGTACACACACACACACACACATACACACACACACAGAACCTCAAAAAATGTCTAGGCTATCGAGTATCCTGGGCTGTCCAGGGTAAGATCACATGCTCAGGAAAGCAGAATAGAAAATGACATCAATATTTTTAAAATATTAATCCCCCTTAAAATTTTAATTTCCTTTTCCCAGCTACATTCTGGAAGCCTGAACTTTCAAGTGAAGGGCACGCAACACCTGGGCTAGGGCAGCAGTACATGAAGCAATGTGTGAACTTGGGTCGGAACCTGATCTCTGCCCCTTCTTAACCATGTAACCTTGAGCAGGACACTTCACCTCTGTGAGCTTAACTTTCCTCCCATGTGAAATGAGGATGCTCACACCCACCCCTCAATGTCATGGTGAGGGATAAAGAGAAATAAAGATAAAGAACTGGATAAAGAATTGGCAAAGAGCCTGGCCCATTCTAGGTGTTTCAGTGACATTCATTTCCTGCCCAGACAGCTAACCCTGAGCAAGAGCAGAACTACAGTTCCCAGTGTTGTTTGAAAACACAGGGGCTAGAATTTCCGGACCTAAGATTCTTTATCTCACAGAATGGAGCCAGGTGGGACAGGAACTAGAATTGATGGAGTTGTCTCCTATGGGAAAGACACAGGAGTAGAGCTCTGTTAGTCCTTATAAATGATCTCATCTCCAGTGAACAGGAAAAAATGAGGCTCAGAGAGATTAAGTAATTTGCCTGAGTCGTTTGCTTCTTGTTAGTAGCCATGGAAGTGCTTTTCATTAGAAATACATCATTCTTAAAACGCGTTGTCTGCACTTTAGCAGATACTGCGGGCTCTGTCCCAGCCCTCTTGTCAGGCTGGTGCTCCCATCCCCAGCGGTTGTGATGATCAGTTGCAGACACAGCTGGGACACTTAGCTTGAAGTGCTCTTGGCTCCAGGAAGCAGCCTTGTTTGTCCAAGTTTATGTCTACTCCAAGGAGTTCAGCCTCAGTGTCCAATTTGGAGATTCAAGGTCTGGGCCCTCAACCTCAATTCGGGATGACTCAGGACGGCCTTCCTAGCTCCATCACTCCCTATACAATCAGCTGAGACCTCTGTGGCAACCACATGGAGGGTCAGCTTCTGCCTTTCTCCAATCCTGCCCCCTCACTTCCTCATGGGTCTATCTCCCTAGTGTGTATGCATGCTCAGTCACTCAGTCATGTCCAACTCTTTGTGACCCCGTGGACTGTAGCCCACCAAGCTCCTCTGTCCATGGAATTATCCAGGCAAGATTACTCGAGTGGGTTGCCATTTCCTTCTCCAGGAGATCTTCCCAACTCAGGGACCAAACCCGTGTCTACAGTGTCTCCTGCATTGGCAGGCAGATTCTTTACCATTGTGCCACCTGGGAAGCCATATCTCCTTAGAGCACCCCCTAATAAACCTTTGCACACAGTGTGATCTCAGTTAGTTTCCAGGGAACTCAGCCTAAGGTGTAGACTTAAACCTGAATGTTAGGGAAAACGAACAAACAAACAAACACCCACTGGGCCTAAAAACCCAAATCTTATCTCAATTAGGTTGACCAAATATAAGATCTTTAAATCTTATTTATCTATTTGGCTGTGCCAGGTCTTAGTTGAGGCACTCAGGATATTTAGTTCCCTAACCAGGGATTATACCCAGTCCTCCTGCATTGGAAGTACAGAGACTTAGCCACTGGACCACCAGGGAAGTCCCAGAATCTTTAAATCTTAAAACCTCTTAATATAATCTTGTATATCTATGTACAAAACATACATAAATTTCACTTTATGTAAAACATGAAAGAGGGAATTTCTAATCACACTAAACATAATAAATATAGAACTTGCTTTGTTAAAACTCTACAGTATACATTCAAGTAAAGGTTAAACTTCAATGCCAACCATATGACATAAAATTAAACATTTATAACAATCAGTTTCTTAAAGTGCTATTTTTAATACCTATAAGAGAAAACTCGTTCTAATGCTTTTTTTCCATCCAAACCTCTCTACATTCCTTTACTTATAGAACCAGATGCTTCTGTAACTAATGGTGGAGTAAAGAGTGACTGGTGTAAGTGAAATGGAGTGAACACTTCTCGAGAGGAAGCAGGACTAAGAGAGGAAAAAGGATGCTCGAATGTTCTATACGCCAATGGTATGCTTAGGACTTTTGAAATTAATCAATGGCCTCCTGGATATGGCAGGCTCTGTCTGGTGTCCATATACAAAGGACTTAATTTTAGACAGGGTTTTCAGCTACAAGATAAGAAAGAAATAAAAATAATAGTAACTAGTGGTAATATTAATAACTAACATTTATATAACATGCATTGTTCTCAGTCCTTTACACATAATAAATCATTTAACCTTTAAAATAACCCCATGAGATATTCACTACTATTGTCACCATAGTAAGGAAATTGAGGCATAGAAAGGCCTAGCAATTTGTCCAATGTCATACAACTAATAAGTTGAACTTTTACCCGGATTCTTTGGCTTCATGGTTTTTGCTCAGAGCCACTGCTCTTGTAGATGTGGGAATCATCCCAGAAGCCATACCTTGTCTAGAAGTCACCAGTCCCAGGAGCTACTGTGGCAGCACAAAGACATCACTATCAATCCTCATTTCCTGAACCCACTGACAAAACCAACTACTTAGCTACTGAGGGTATTCATTATACACCCTGGGTTGCTTTAGCTAGATATGTATTTACATGAGGTATAAAAATATTATTTTATATATAACAATGCCATTTTAAAGAAATGGTCTTGTTTCCCAGTGTAGGTTAACTGAGGGGACACAGTAGTAAATGGATACCTTGTGCTACTGTTGAGAACATCACTTCGCACAAAATAAGTGAAGGCTAAGTTTTCATGGTAGTTTGGGTACTCACCCATAATTGGTATCATCTCCAGCAAAAGCTCATAGATCATAGATCTTACATGCCAATGAAGATTGGTTGACCCATTTGTCATTTATATCAGTTAATTTGACCAAAACTTTCTTCACTAACCTCTGCTGAGAAGTCCAGGAAGAGCATTACCCATCCAGTATGCAATCACTTAATGGTATATTCTCCTTACTGCTGTTGTTCCTGTTACAATTTTGAAGTAAACATTGATTTGTCAAAGGTCTGGAACTAATTTTACATATACCAGAATATTTCAGTGGGTGAAAAGTCTGAGACACTAGGAAGTAATAACTAAAGGTGTGTATCAGTTATCCACTGCTGTGTAACAAACTGCTCCAAAACCTAATGGCTTAATACAAGAATCAGTGATTTTGCTCATGAATCTGCATGTTGAGAAGGGTTGGGGAAGGAAAGAGCCTTGCTGCTTTATGCAGCATCAGCTTGGGCAGCTCAACTGGAGGCTGGAGGATTCATTTTCAAAATGGCTCACTCATATGGCTGGTAACTTGGTGCTGGCTGCCAGTTGAGAGCTTAGCAGGGGCTAGGGACAAGGGAGCTCAGTTTCCTTCCATGGTGGGCCTCTCCATGGGATGTTTGGGCTTCCTTAGGACATGGTAGTTTGGTTTCAACCATGAACATCCAAGAAGCAGAAAGAAGCTGTCAACTTCTTCGACTGGGCCTAGAAACTGGCACAGTATGACCTCTACTATATTTTCTTGAATAATCAGTCACAGAGCCGAGATTCAGGAGGAGGGAACACAGACCCCACCCCTCAGTAGGAAAACAGTCAGAGAATGTTTGGGTAACATTTCAAATCACCACACAGTGGTAGTCACAAAATGTCAGGCATACAACATCTCTATTCCATATTGTTTTTTTTTACATATGTGAAAAACAGTTTAGAGAGGTGAAGTTAATCCCCAAGAACACACAGCAAGATAGTTAGAGCCAAATCTAGAATGCAAGCCTTGATTCCTGGCTTTGTTCATCTTACTGAAAAGCAGAGCACTCTATTCAAATTGCCCTGACAGACTAATTCATAGACGTTCTGAAGATAACTCTTTAAAAATTACAGCTAGTTGCAAATGGCTAAATTCCTCAAAGATACACATTTACCACTATTATAGAGCATTGACATGGTAATATATTATAATAATATAATCATATAATGGCCATAAAAAGATAATGATACATTAATCAACTTTCATCAGACATTACAGTGCAGAGGCTACAGCAGTGAGCAAGAAACAGCCTCGCCCTCCTAGAGTGTACAGGCCACTGGGAGTTACAGACAATTAAACAAGAAAGCACAGTGCAGTTTGATTGTGAACAATGCTATGATGAGGGACATCTATTTTGTTTTGAAAGCACACAAAAGGGGAGAAGCGAAACCTTTGTTTGCATGACAAGAAATTCTTTCTAAATAATGGGATGTTGAAACCAAAATCAGAAGGATAAGTAGGGATTATTCAGGACAAAGATGAGACTATTTCAGGCAGAAATAACATATATAAAGACATATTAAGAATAAGACTCTAGATTGCTTACGAGACAGAATAGACTCAAACTATCACAGTCTCTAGCAGATGAATCAATGAATAGTAGTTGAACTAAAGAAAACACAGGTGACTCCTTGAGTATCTAAGTTACCAGGAAAGAATTAATCTTTCTTGGTTCTTTCTCAGACTTGACATAGGACTAGAGGTTGTTGGGTTAAGAGAGGAAGAGGAAAACATGGTTAATCCACCCACATGGCAAGCATACCATACCACATATTATTGCCCGGGACAGCCTCAAAAGTCTGTTTTCTTCCTTTTACCACCAATGCTGAAGCTATTTGTTTCTCTCTGTAAATGCTTAACGCATTCTGGAAAGGGTGTGGACAAATACTCTTGGTGCAATTATGCAACTTGGTTGCCTGATTTAAATAAATGTTTCACCTTTCTGCAGTAATTGCTAATTATAAACTAGCTGATATAGTTCTCCAATGACCTTAATTTTCTCTCATAGCCTCTGTCTTTTCCGAGCCCTGCAAAAGTGATTCTCAGGAGTCTCAGCTGACATTCCAGTTTCCCCAGAGAGTTTCCCATGATTACTACCAAGGACTTTCAGAAAACATATATTTGACTTCAAGGGGAGATATTTCCTCATTGTGTAGCACCCACTTCCTCCACCCCACCCACATATACTGTTCACTTCTCATCTGAGCTCTCAATTCATCTCTACAAATAATGTGAATAAATTATGTTCAAGACACTGAATTGGGTACCATCAGGGTCCTGAGGATGAATAAGACACAGATTGTAAACTCCTTGAAGGTGAATACCACTGAGAAAAAAATACATGTGAAATAATACAGTGTAACACATGGCAGAGTGTGGTACATGCCCTCAGAAGTAAAATGTCAGGCCATAGTAGTTTATTCTTTTTCCAGCAAGAAAAATCCAGGAACACTATAGTAGAAGCAGCATCTTAGTTGAAATTAAATGGATAAGTAGGTAGGATTATATAGGCTTTCATATGAACACATAATTGTAGCATCAGACACTCAATATCTATGTTTGTTTTCTGGAGAGTTTGGGGAATGAAACACTCAGCTGGATCAACCCTATGGTAAACAGCTATGCTTCACTAATATTTGTTGCTCATTCATATGGAAGGATTACACTTCTCCATCCTATTAAAACTACATATGGCCAAGTCACTTACCTTGACCAATGAGTAAGCAGAAGTGTCCATTCTGGATGGAGGCTTTAAGGACCAACGCCTTCCTCACCATGTTCTCCTTTCCATCTGCCACAGCTACTGGCAACATTGCAAACAGAGGCTGCTCCCCCCTTGCATCCCAGAGAGAAGATGATATGGAATAGAACCAGGGTCAACCTACAGTGACTAAATAACATGAACAGGAAATCAACTTTGTTGTTGCAAGACAGTGAGATTTTAGGTTTGTTCATGTAACAATATAAACCAGTCCATCCTGATTAGACACCAAACTTGTCCTAGCCAGTTGAGAACTTCAAAAGTATAATATAGGGCTAAAAAATGGAACAATTTATGACTTGTTAGTCGCTCAGTCATTTCCACCTCTTTGGGATTCCATGGACTGTAGTCCACCAGGCTCCTATGTCCAAGGAATTCCTCAAGCAAGAATACTGGAGTGGGTTGCCATTCCCTTCTCCAGGGGAATGTCCTAACCCAGGGATTGAACCCAGGTCTCCCGCATTGCAGGAAGATTCTTTACCATCTGAACCACCAGGGAAGTTATTATTTTACTGTTCCCTAATGTTCCAGGCATCCTATGAGGCACTCTACATACACTATTTCAATTAATTCTCACAGCTTCACAGTGTTTAAATCATTACTCCCTTCATAAAGATATAGACACTCAGAGAGGCTAAGAATTTGCCCAAGGTCACACAGCAGGTAGGAATCATTGTGGAGATTATAATCTCATGTTGTGTAATATGGAATCTGATCCTTTTGTGGTGATACATGGTCAGGTGGCACAGTGGTAAAGAATCTGCCTGCCATTGCAGGAAACAAAAGAGAACTGCGTTTGATCCTTGAGTAGGTAAGACCCCCTGGAATAGGAAATGGCAATCCACTCTAGTATTCTTACCTGGGAAATCCCATGATCAGAGGAGTCTGGCAGACTACAGTCTATGGGGTCACAAAGAGTCAGACAAGACTGAGCAACTGAGCACACACACAGCATGCCAAGTCACAAAGACACTACAAGCTTAACTTTCCTAACAAACAATATCTTTTGTTCTGAACTTGATGGTCACGTTACCTAAGCCGACTTTGGAAATAAGTGGATGAAAATGCTGATACCAGCCCCATTATGTGTTGGAAATATGGGCCCCTGACCAATAATAAATAATTTCATTTAAAGCAAGAGAAAGAGGGAGTTGCCTTGTGATCTAGTGCTTAGGTTTCATCACTTTCACTGGTATGGCCCAGGTTCAATCCCTGGTCAGGGAATCGAGACCCTACAAGTTGTGAAGTGTGGCCAAAAATAAATGAATAAAATCAAGAGAGAGATTAATCTCAGAAACTAATGAAATCCACTGTGTCCCATCAAACTCAAGTGCCATCTTGGATTCTAGGTGCTTTTCTTTCTTTGTGATGACTGATGAAGTTACAAGGTTAGATTTCCTTTGGATACCATAGGACCACAAAAGAAGATTACATAGTTCAGTAGAAACAGAGTGTTCCCCAAGGCTTGGCTTCATCTATGTGACTCACTCAGAAACATGGGACTGCAAATCTCTCATCTCATCCACTCTGCTTTTCGGAGAAGGAAATGGCAACCCACTGCAGTATTCTTGCCTAGAGAATCCTGTGGACAGAGAAGCCTGGTGGGCTGCCATCTATGGGGTCACACACAGAGTCAGACATGACTGAAGCGACTTAGCATGTATGCATGCACTGGAGAAGGAAATGGCAACCGACTCCAGAATTCTTACCTGGAGAATCCCAGGGACAGAGGAGACTGGTGGGCTGCCGTCTATGGGGTCACACACAGAGTCAGACACGACTGAAGCAACTTAGCAGCATCCACTCCGCTTTTACAGACTGAAAATTCTGCTACAAAAAGCCAGAAATGGGACTTTCCTGGTGGTCCAGTGGGTAAGACTCACTGTTCTCAATGCAGAGGGCTCGGGTTTGATCCCTGGTTGGGTAACTAGATCCCACATGCCTCAACTAAAGATTCCACATGCCGCAACAAAGATTGAAGATCCCATGTGCCACAACTATGACCCAATGCAGTCAAATAAGTAAACAAATTTTTTTTTTAAAAAGCCAGACATGTACAATCAGTGAAAGTGAAAGTCACTCAGTCATGTCCAATGTTTTGTGACCCCATGGACTATACAGTCCATGGAACTCTCCAGGCCAGAATACTAGACTGGGTAGCCTATCCCTTCTCCAGTGGATCTTCCTGACCCAGGAATCAAACCAGGGCCTCTTGCATTTCAGGCGGATTCTTTACCAACTGAGCTACTATGGAAGCCCTAGGAAAACTAGTCAAGATACATTAAACAAGTATGCAATGGGTCTCGGAATGTTAGTCCATCAGTCGTGTCTGACCCTTTGTGACTCCATGGAACGTAGCATGCCAGGCTCCTCTGTCCATGGAATTCTTCAGGCAAGAATACTGGAGTGGTTTGCGATTTCCTTCTCCAGGGGATCTTCCTGACCCAGGGATTGAACCCAGGTCTCCTGCACTACAGGCAGATTCTTTACCATCTGAGCCATCAGGGAAGCCCAGATCTAGGAGACTTGGTCACAAAAAAAGGAGATGTCTTCAGGCTATGGTGGTGTCAGAAGGAGAGGAGAGGTTTTGAGAGAAACTTTAACTTATTATCTCCTTTTCTCTTCAGTTCACCTCCTCTTGACTCTTTCCTGCCATGGATGTGGCTACCTACAGTTGGTGGTCACTGATAGAGAAATCTATATTTCTCTTTTATCAAGAATCTAGTATATTTGGTAGTCTCTAGTTGAATTTTTCTTTTAAATTTTACATATCACTTCCTAGGTATAGTTATCCCAACCACAATGTCAGGGGTTTTAGCTGATATTTGGAGGGTTTTTTTTGTTGTTGTTCTTTTTTTATAGGTTAGCTAGCAGTATGGATGGAGGAGCCTGGTAGGCTGCAGTCCATGGGGTCACAAAGTCAGACACGACTGATCGACTTCACTTTCACTTTTCACTTTCATGCATTGGAGAAGGAAATGGCAACCCACTCCAGTGCTCTTGCCTGGAGAATCCCAGGGTTGGGAGAGCCTGGTGGGCTGCCGTCTATGGGGTCGCACAGAGTTGGACACGACTGAAGCGACTTAGCAGCAGCAGCAGCAGCAGCAGCTTTTATGTTTTGATATATACATATCTGAACCACACAAAGAGCACAGAAAGACACAAGAATAATGGGACATAAATCAGACACCGACCATGGAGTCTCAGTCCTTGCAGCTGAGTAGTTAACGGAAAGCCAGGTAAAAGGCAAGGGATAACTGGTAAGACAACCAATCAACTGAGCTGAGCAAGTGATGATGTAGAAATAAGATGCTAGATGTATCAACATGCTGGTGACCATCCTTCATGCTTTTCCTGAAACTTATTTTCAATAATTTTGATTAAACGGCTTCTTCAGTTCAGTTCAGTTCAGTAGCTCAGTCTTGTCCGACTCTTTGCAAGTCAGACACGACTCGCTAAATGGCTTCTTAGGTGCTAAACAGCTTCTTAACACATTCTAAACTTTGACACTGAGATTCTTTACCTTGAATAAGCCATTATTTAAAGTTGGTCAGTTAGATGCCATTTGTTCTTTTTTTCTTTTGTTAAAATTTTAATTTTGAGCTACTTAAAACATACACATACAACATGAAGAATATTGTAGAAGACACCCAGTTACCATTAACCTTCCTCACCCTGTAGCCTGCTCTGTGACATTACTTCTTATAGGAAAACTAGGGTGAAACCCATAGCTTTTTTGCTCACTCTCAGATACACTGAAAAATTCTCTTCAATTCCCCAAACAACTTCATGTCAGTTATTTCCCTCTGGAATAATAGTAAAAATGTCAAACTCTCCTCAGAGTCAGAGCTTCTCCATTCTCCTAGCTGAGCCCTTACCCAGGTGGAAAACTTGCATTGAGAAGAGAGACAGGTTTGCTTCTTCTCTAGTTTACCATCTTGAATATCTACCCTTCTTTCCCTAGCTTACTAACCATAGTTTCTAACCCCTCTGGAGCCAAATTTTGGGGAGCAAGAAGGAGACAAGAGGGAAACAGAAAAAGGCCTTGTGAGGGAGTGTTAATTTCCTCTTTTAGATATGGTGAATTTTTAATTTTATCCCTCTTGTGGAATGCCCCATGGGTTTTTTGAAGACCTCATCCATACTCATCACCAAGAATGTTCTACCCGCTGTCCCCGACAAGGGTGATACATTCTCCACCTGGCCTTTTGAGAATCTACCCTTGATCCACTATTTCTTGGCATTCTTCCTCCACACAGACCTTGTGCTATTACCCCTCTCAAGGCCCTCTTGGGAAAAATCCCTTTGAGTAGTTTCAGACTCACCTACTTTCTCCATACATATTTACTCCATCAGAAACTCAAACCTTTGACCAGTCATCAATATGTATCACTTTACTCCTCAGCCACAATGGTAAGTTGCTTCAGCCAGGCCCTAGAACTTTATTTTTTGTTTGTTTGTTTTTATTAATTTTTATTGGAGTGTAGTTGTTTTACAATGTTGGCTTAGTTTCTACTGTACAGCAAAGTGAATCAGCTATATGTATACATATATCCCCTATTTTTTGGATTTCCTTCCCATTCAGGTCACCACAGAGCATTGAGTAGAGTTCCCTGTGCTGTTCAGTAGATTCTCCTTAGTTATCTAGCTCATACATAGTATCTATAGTGCATATGTGTCAATATCAATTTCCCAATTCCTCTCACCTCTCCTTTCCCTTTTGGTGTCCATATATTTGTTCTCTCAGTCTCTGGAACATTAGATTCCTCACAAGTATAATATATACCAGTCAACAGCACCTCCCAAACTCCAGAGGACAACATACTAAAATCCGGAAGTAGTATCACTGATGACTTTCTCAAAAGAGACTTGAGGTGACGGACAAGGGCTTCTCCCCCTTTTCTATGGTAACAGGGCACATACAATGCACCACAGTGTTCTCTAAAGAACGAGCTAATATCCAACTCGCTCATTTTCTTCAAATGTTTTTATAAGTTGGAATTGCTTCACTGGTCTAGCCCCTCATTTCCTCTACTGTCCTGGAGCCTCAGTCAGAACTGAGACTATATCCCATTTCAACATCTTGCTTACATATACTTTTATACTGTACACTCTATTAGAGCTTATATTTGTTTAACATAATTCAGTGCAAACAAACTTTGCAGTATTATATGGAATTCATGCTTGTTCACATCTGATTTTTTGTAATTTGAAAAAGATCGGGGGCAAGCTTTCTCATAATTAAACAGAAAGCCCTAGCAATCAATATATAAAGACTGTTTTAATCAGTTCAGGCTGTTAAAGCAAATTATCACAGACTGAGTGACTTTTATACGACAGAAATTTGTTCCTCACAGTTCTGGAGGCTGAAAGTTCTAGATCAAGAAGCCAGCATAGTCAGGTTCTGGTAAGAGCCCTCTTCTGGATTGCAGACTGCCAACTGATATATCCTCACATAGTAGAGGGAAAAAGCTCTCTGGGATTCCTTTTATAAGGACATTAATCTCATTCATGAGAGCCGCATTCTCAAGACCCATAATCACCTTCTAAAGGCTCCACCTTCTATTATCATCACATTGGGAGTTACCATTTTAATATAAAAATTTGGCCGGGGGGGACACAAGCATTCAGTCCACTGCAAAGACATTAAGGATACCGGTGAGAAGTCCATCCAAAGTCCCTTCCTTTTAAGTAGTGGCTAGTTTAGTCAATCAAGAAAACCACCACAATTTCCATTATGTTAAACTATCTGAAAAAGCTGCAAAGACATTTGTCACTGTGTTGGAATGGAGGATGGGTGGGAGGGAGGGAAGGAGGAAAGAAGGAAGGAAGGGAGGAAGGAAATGATGGCAGGGAGGGAAGAAGGACCGTAATTTGAAATGTTCTACACTCTAGATAAAACTGTTTTCATCCAAATTAAACATCATTGTTATTGTTTAATGGACACAAAGTTTTAGTTGTGCAAGATGGAAAGAGTCCTGGAAATGAAGGGTGGTGATGGTTGTACAACAGTATGAATGTTACTCAATGCCATTGAACTGGACACTTAGAATGAATAAGATGCTAAATTTGATGCTATGTATATTTTACCACAATTTAAAAAAGAAAAAAAATTAAACTAAAAAAGAATTAAATGTCCCCAATATCATGCATGACTTTGTCAATATCGGTCCCATCACTTCATGGCAAATAGATGGGGAAACAATGGAAACAGTGAGAGACATTATTTTGGGGGGCTCCAAAATCACTGCAGATGGTGACTGCAGCCATGAAATTAAAAGACGCTTACTCCTTGGAAGAAAAGTTATAACCAACTGAGACAGCATATTAAAAAGCAGAGACATTACTTTGCCAACAAAGGTCCGTCTAGTCAAGGCTGTGGTTTTTCCAGTGGTCATGTATGGATGTGAGAGTTGGACTATAAAGAAAGCTGAGCGCTGAAGAATTGATGCTTTTGAACTGTGGTGTTGGAGAAGACTCTTGAGAGTCCCTTGGACTGCAAGGAGATCCAACCAGTCCATCTTAAAGGAAATCAGTAATGAATATTCATTGGAAGGACTGATGCTGAAGCTGAAGCTCCAATAGTTTGGCCACCTGATGAGAAGAACTGACTCACTAGAAAAGTCCCTGATGCTGGGAAAGATTGAAGACAAAAGGAAAAGGGGATGACAGAATGAGATGGTTGGATGGCATCACCGACCTGATGGACGTGAGCTTGAGTAAGCCCTAGGAGTTGGTGATGGATAGGGAAGCCTGGCGTGCTGCAGTCCATGGGATCACAAAGAGTCAGACAAGACTGAGCAACTGAACTGAAATGAAATGAATATCGTACATCTCAAAGATGAAAGCATGAGTCTCTGGCCAAGAGCAGACAAGTTTCCTATGATAAATGGTCTACTTTCCCACTGTCTTAATTATATATGTATATATACACATGTATAGTGGTTTAGTCACTAAGTCATATCCAACTCTGAGACCCCATGGACTGTAGCCCACCAAACTCCTCTGTCCATGGGATTTTTCAGGCAAGAATACTGGCGTGGGTTGCCATTTCCTACTGCAGGGGATTTTCCTGACCCAGGGATCGAACCTGGGTCTCCAGCATTGCAGGCAGATTCTTTACCAACTGAACCACCAGGGAAGCCATATATATCTACTATATGTATACTAATTATTCCATTTTGCTTTTATTTTTTTTTTTGAAGTGTCTTGATATCTTTGACTTTTACTATCCTGTCTGAATTTTTTTTTTTAATTTTTATTGGAGTATAGTCAATTTACAATGTTGTGTTAGTTTCAGGTGTACAGGAAAGTGAATCAGTTATACATATACATATATCCACTCTTTTTTAGATTCTTTTTCCATACAGGCCATTACAGAATACTGAGTAAAGTTCCCTGTGCTATACAGCAAGCTCTCATTAGTTATCTATTTTATATCTGTTTGCATTTTAAGATCATTTTATCAAAAGACACACCCACTAAACTGTTGGGATTTTTATCAAAATATCCACAAACTTATAGTGCTCTCCACCTGGTTTTCTACATTCAAGTATATATATATTTTATCAGATTTATTTGTAGATAAGTATTTGTTACTTTTATGAATTGCATTTTTTTATGAATTACATTCTTAAAATTATATTTTCTAATTGGCTGTTGCTGATGTATCAGAATATTACTGATTTTTAATTTTTATTTTTACCCATTAAACTTGTTGAAATTTCTTAATAGTTCTAATAGCTTTTTGAGTCTCTTGAATTTTCTATGGAAGCAACTCAGGTCAGTTCAGTCACTCAGTCATGCCCAACTCTTTGCATCCCCATGGACTGCGGCACTCTGGGCTTCCCCATCCATCACCAATTCCCAGAGCTTGCTCAAACTCATGTCCATTGAGTCAGTGATGCCATCCAACTATCTCATCCTCTATCCTCCCCTTCTCCTCCCACCTTCAATCTTTCCCAGCATCAGGGACTCTTCCAGTGAGTCAATTCTTCTCATCAGGTGGCCAAACTATTGGAATTTCAGCTTCAGCATCAGTCCTTCCAATGAATATTCATGACTGATTTCCTTTAGGATAGACTGGTTTGATCTCCTCACAGTCCAAGGGGCTCTCAAGAGTCTTCTCCAACACTACAGTTCAAAAGCATCAATTCTTCCGTGCTCAGCTTTCTTTATAGACCAACTCTCACATCCACACATAACTACTAGAAAAACCATAGCTTTGACTAGACAGACCTTTGTTGGCAAAGTAATGTCTCTACTTTCTAATATGCTGTCCAGGTTGGTCATAGCTTTTCTTCCAAGAAGCAAGTGTCTTTTAATTTCATGCCTACAGTCACCATCTGATTTTGGAGCCCCCAAAATTAAAGTCTCTCACTGTTTCCACTGTTTCCCCATTTGCCATGAAGTGATGGGTCCAGATGCCATGATCTTAGTTTTCTGAATGTTGAGTTTTAAGCCAACTTTTTCACTCTCCTCTTTCACTTTCATCAAGAGGCTCTTTAGTTCTTATTTGCTTTCTGCCATAAAGGGTGGTGTCATCTGCATATCTGAGGTTGTTGTTATTTCTCCTTGCAATCTTGATTCCAGCTTGTGTTTCATCCAGCCTGGCATTTCACATGATGTATTCTGCATATATAAGCAAGGTGACAGTATACAGCCTTGATGTACTCCTTTCCCTATTTTGAACCTGTCTGCTGTTCCATGTCCAGTTCTGTTGCTTCTTGACCTGCATACAGATTTCTCAGGAGGCAGGTAAAGTGGTCAAATTGCCAACATCCATTGGATCATCAAAAAAGCAAGAGAGTTCCAGAAAAAGATCTACTTCTGCTTCATTGGCTATGCCAAAGCCTTTGACTGTGTGGATCACAACATCTATGGAAGCAACTAGACTTTCTGAAAACAATGACAGTTTAGCTTCCTCCTTCTGATTCTTAAAATCATCTTACTCTTCCTTATTTGAAGTATTGCTTACAATACTACATTAACTGCAATGGAAACAATCTTGTTAATTTTAAAGAAACACACACATCACTATTTAATATGATATTCACTGTAGATTTTTAATTAATTTATTTTTAATTGGTAATTGCTTTACAATATTGTGTTTGTTTCTGCCATACATCAACATGAACCAGCCATAGGTGTACCTATGACCCCTCCTTCTTGAACCTCCCTCCCACCTCCCACCCTTTCCCACCCCATCCCACCCCTCTAGATTGGCACAGAGCCCCAGTTTGAGCTTTCTGCATCATACTGCAAATTTCCACTGGCCATCTGTTCTACATGTGGGAGTGTAGATGCTTCCATGCTACTTTCTCCATTCATCTCACCCTCTCCTTCCTCCCCCTTGCCCTTGTCCACAAGTCTGTTCTCCATGTCCAACTCACTGTAGATTTTTATTTTTTTTTATTTTATTTTTTTTTAATTTATTTATTTTTATTTATTTATTTATTTTTTTGTCATACATTGATATGAATCAGCCATAGATTTACACGTATTCCCCATCCCGATCCCCCCTCCCACCTCCCTCTCCACCCGATTCCTCTGGGTCTTCCCAGTGCACCAGGCCCGAGCACTTGTCTCATGCATCCCACCTGGGCTGGTGATCTGTTTCACCATAAATAGTATACATGCTGTTCTTTCGAAATATCCCACCCTCACATTCTTCCACAGAGTTCAAAAGTCTGTTCTGTATTTCTGTGTCTCTTTTTCCGTTTTGCATATAGGGTTATCGTTACCATCTTTCTAAATTCCATATATATGTGTTAGTATGCTGTAATGTTCTTTATCTTTCTGGCTTACTTCACTCTGTATAAGGGGCTCCAGTTTCATCCATCTCATTAGGACTGATTCAAATGAATTCTTTTTAACGGCTGAGTAATATTCCATGGTGTATATGTACCACAGCTTCCTTATCCATTCATCTGCTGATGGGCATCTAGGTTGCTTCCATGTCAACATAGTGTTGGAAGTTTTGGCCACAGCAATCAGAGCAGAAAAAGAAGTAAAAGGAATCCAGATAGGAAAAGAAGAAGTGAAACTCTCACTGTTTGCAGATGACATGATCCTCTACATAGAAAACCCTAAAGACTCTACCAGAAAATTACTAGAGCTAGTCAATGAATATAGTAAAGTTGCAGAATATAAAATTAACACACAGAAATCCCTTGCATTCCTATATACTAACAATGAAAAAACAGAAAGAGAAATTAAGGAAACAATACCATTCACCATTGCAACAAAAAGAATAAAATACTTAGGAGTATATCTACCTAAAGAAACAAAAGACCTATACATAGAAAACTATAAAACACTGATGAAAGAAATCAAAGAGGACACAAACAGATGGAGAAACATACCATGCTCATGGACTGGAAGAATCAATATTGTCAAAATGGCTATTCTACCCAAAGCAATCTATAGATTCAATGCAATCCCTATCAAGCTACCAACGGTATTTTTCACAGAACTAGACCAAAGAATTTCACAATTTGTATGGAAATACAAAAAACCTCGAATAGCCAAAGTAATCTTGAGAAAGAAGAATGGAACTGGAGCAATCAACCTGCCTGACTTCAGACTCTACTACAAAGCCACAGTCATCAAGACAGTATGGTACTGGCACAAAGACAGAAATATAGATCAATGGAACAGAATAGAAAGCCCAGAGATAAATCCACGGACCTATGGACACCTTATCTTTGACAAAGGAGGCAAGGATATACAATGGAAAAAAGACAACCTCTTTAACAAGTGGTGCTGGGATAACTGGTCAACCACTTGTAAAAGAATGAAACTAGAAAACTTTCTAACACCATACACAAAAATAAACTCAAAATGGATTGAAGATCTAAATGTAAGACCAGAAACTATAAAACTCCTAGAGGAGAATGTAGATTTTTAGAGTCGCATTCAGAGATTGCCGTTCTTCCAGATTGCTCAGTGTGAATGGCCTTTGTCATGTATCAGAGGTTCTAATCAGCAGCAAAACTGTCCCTAGGGCACTGTTCTGGGAAACAGAAGCAGTTAAGTGACTTCCTGGAGGAGGGTCATAAGCCAGTCTCTGGCAAAACAGTATGGAGTCATTTTCTACTGTGCTTGTCTTCATCAACTCCATCTGAAATGCATCCTTTGCTCATTGGCTCCATCTCTGCATTGTTTTGAAATTTTCACTCAGTGCATTTGCTTGTTTCCTTCCAAGCAGATTATTGGATCCTTGGGGATAAGGGCTAAATAGTCCCTTTTTTTATCTCACATAAACTCTTTAGAATATAAACCCTATGAGGAAAGAGACTTGGCCTATGTTGTTGCTACTGTTTCCAGTGCCTAGTACAGTGCTGAGCACTGTAGGCACTAATTTTCAATGAATGAGTCAGCCTTAGGCTTCAGTCCATGTTTGGCAATTTGCTGAATGCATTCAGAAATGGTGGTAGAATGAATGAGCCCTCCTAGTCTGTAGTCTTTCACTTTGATTCCACCATTCTTTCACCTGGACATCTCTATTTCTAAACGGCTTAAGTAAAGCTTGATGTTGAGGTTTTTGTCAATGCCAGTAAAAAAATGTTTGACAAGTGTGCAATCTAACTTCATGAATTTCAAAACAGATGACACCCATTTTGATAAATGCATATGATTCTGCAGCTGATGAAAAAGAAAAATGAAAATAGGGCCAAATTACAGTTTGGTACCTCAGACAATAATCAATCTTTCATCACGCTAATGGTCTGTCATGAGACTGTAAAACCCACACGAAGACAAGAAACAGGAAAGACCTCACACCAGCTCTCCAAGAGAGTCAACATAATTTGGTTAACAAGACATACTTATCTGTGAATGAATTATAGCTAAGTGTGAACCTGGCAGTTCAATTATAAAATATGTCAAAGCTTTCCAAAAACGATTACCACCATAGCATTGAGTAAGTTTACCATGGGCAGAACAGACTAATTGGTAGAGTTAGGTCTATTTTTTAAATGTCAAACAACATCCTACTCCTCTTCTAGTGCTGCTCTATGTATCTTAACTGTGAGTACTAACTACCTTCAGGTTTCTCATTCCCACCATAATTATCTACCCATATTTGTTTTTTAAATCACATAGTAGGGGAGAGATACACAGAAATCGGATAATAAAGTCCTGGTCATGCCTTCTAAGGGGTGGCAGTAACATAAGGAGAAATTAAAAGATGCTTGCTCCTTGGAAGAAAAGCTATGACCAACCTAGACAACATATTAAAAAGCAGAGACATTACTTGGTCAACAAAAGTCCATCTAGTCAAAGATATGGTTTTTCCAATAGTCATGTATGGATGTGAGATTTGGACGATAAAGAAAACTGAGTGCCAAAGAATTGATGCTTTTGAACTGTGATGTTGGAGAAGACTCTTGAGAGTCCTTCAGACTGCAAGGAGATCAAACCAGTCCATCCTAAAGGAAATCAGTCCTGAATATTCATTGGAAGGACTGATACTGAAGCTTCACCTGATGCAAAGAGCTGATTCATTAGAAAAGACCCTGATGCTGGGAAAGATTGAAGGTAGGAGAAGCGGGGGATGACAGAAGATGAGATTGTTGGATTGTCGACGGACATGAGTTTGAGCAAGCTCTGGGAGTTGGTGATGAACAGGGAAGCCTGGCACACTGCAGTCCATGGGGTTGCAAAGAGTCAGCCATGACTGGGCTACTGAACTGAACTGAACATAAGAAGGGAAAGGCGAGAACTTTTTTTGCCATGCCCTCATTTGCCACTGCCAAGTTCAAACTCTTCCTGCCCTTCAAGTGCACTCTTTCAGCTGCATGAACTCAGTTACCTATTAACCTGCCCCTTTATTTCAAAGCAGAAAGCCTTCCCCCTTGATGTCATTACAAACTTCCTGAATAGTTGTCATGTTGTGAATCCATAAGGTCACTCATCATCATCCTCCCATGATCCCTTTATCAACTCTAGCTGTCACCCTCCCTCCCTAAACATACATGTACGAACAGCCTCTAGATTCCCAACTGTCTCAGTTTGGATTGCCCAAGGTGCCAACTCTGAGTCAAGGATTTGAATGAAAGTAGCTTTTTTGAAAGTGATCCAGAAAATAGCAGAAATGGAGTGAAGAAGTGAGACAGGGAAGAAAAAAAAAAGGCAATAAAAAGGGCACGATCATGAAGTCACTGTGCTGTGCTTAGTTGCTCAGTCATGTCTGACTCTTTGCAACCCCATGGACTGTATCCTACCAGGCACCTCTGTCCATGGGGATTCTCCAGGCAAGAATACTGGAGTGGGTTGCCATGCTCTCCTCTAGGGGATCTTCCCAACCCAGGAGTCAAACCCAATTCTCCTGCATTGCAGGCAGATTCTTTACCATCTGAGCCACCAAGGAAGCCCCATGAAGTCACTACTGGGGACAATGTGAGCTCAGTTCCACTGGTAACTCTGGGAAATGGTGTAGAACACACACCTCAGTGTCACACTATCCAAGGGTCAAAGGGGCCAAGACATTTGTTTATTCAGCTGTTCCTATCAGCCATTGCTTGAAGACTGCTTCTTAGGTGGCATGAATTTCCTGATACCTCTGTCAAGGGCAGAGTTGACTCAAGTTGCCAGAGGAAGCCCTGAGTTGTCATTTCTGACATCTGAAGTTGGTCCAGCATGAAATGAAATAGTTAAGGCTGAGGAAAGATGGGTGATGCCCTGACAGCATCTGCTATCTCAACCATTCCAGGGTAAAGTTGTAATTTTGTATATCTAGGTAGAAATCCTTTCAGCAGCCTTTACAACAGAAAAGAAACTTAGATGCAAATCCCCATGCAATGTTCTAACTATACCAACTATACCCGAGTCATTCCATGCCAAAACACTAAATGGTAATACTCAGCCCACTGTACCAGCTCGCTATCTTCACACTGACAACCTTTGTCGTTTGCAGTAGGGATTAAATTCAGAGTGAAAATGTTCAAGTATACTTCTTTCTTCAGGAAAAAAAAAGTCCTGTAGATAATATTTTATTAGAGCTAGGCAAATAGTTGTGTATGGAAAAATGTTCTTATTTTAGGAATAAGAGGACTATAAATCCTAAGGCAATTATCTTTATGAAAGCAGCAAAGTAATAGAAGAAGGAGTATTATCTTACCTTTAATGACTTTTTGTAATATCAAAATAAATCATTACTGACTGAGCTGAGAGGTAATTTCAATATTATAAACAAATCAGTATAACAATTAAGCTATCAGGAATGAAATCAAACTAAATATAAAAACTCTTCTCCAATAACTCGAGATGGCTTTGCCCTTTCAGTAAGAGACTGAATTCCAACTGTCATATTTTCAAAAGAGTCTTCAATGTATCTCTTGGAATCTTGGGTTCCATTTTCCCCCAAGTATTCATGGACAGGAACAAGGAAATGGAATTTGCCATCTATAATAAGCTAAAACTAAATAAAGCTTAGTGGATTCTAAACAATGATGCAAGAGGGGTTCAACCAGAAGTCTTCATCAAAACACTGAAAGAAATGATGGCAGAATTCCAATAGCAACATTCTAGAAAGAAGAACCTTCATTTACATTGAGTTGAGCCCTTCTTCCAAGAAAAAAAAAAAAATCTCTTATATTTATTTTGTCCTGAATTCTTTTCTTAATTGAAGAATAGTTGATGTACAATATTACATTAGTTTCAGGTATATACCATAGTGATTCAGTATTTTTACAGATTAGTTATTACAAGATAATGGGTATAATTCCCCATGCTATACAATATATCCTTGTTACTTACCTATTGTATACATAGTAATTTTATCTCTTAATCCCATTCCCCTAATTTCCCCCTCTTCTCTCCCCTCTCCTCACTGGTAACCACTAGTTTGCTTTCTATATCTGAGTCTGTTTCTATTTTGCATTCATTTGTATGATTTTTTTAGATTCCACAAATAAGTGATGTCACACAGTATTTGTCTTTCTCTGTCTGACTTATTTCACCAAGCATAATGTTCTCTAAATCCATCCACTTTGCTTCAAATGGCAGAACATCATTGCTTTTTTATGGGTGAATAATATTCCATTATATACATATATATATATATACACTCATACATATATATATACACACATACACATATATATACATACATATACATATATATAACATCTTCTTTACCCATTCATCCTGAATTCTTTTCAAAGTGTTTTTCCATAAAAATCTTATTGAATCCCTGACCAGGTCTGTAGAATAAAACCCAGCATATTATTGCCATTGTATAGATGAAGAAACTGAAGCATGGAAAGGGTCAGGAGCCTCCACTGAGATATCACTATAGCAACAGCATATGAAGTCACTTTACCCAGCCATTGTGTGACTCTCTTCCTGGACAACAGGATGAAACTTACATCTGAAACGTAGGCACAGAAATACCCTATAAATCAACAATAGGCTGGCCTCTTTCAGAATATAAACTCAAGAGAGAGAACCTTCAATGAAGATAGCTTTAATGAGGAAAGTAGAGACAGGAAGCATGCATGTGTGTGTGTATGTGCACACACACACACACACACAACTGCCAAAAATGATCTTCAGTGAATGCTAGGTCTGGGGTTGTGCAAATATATTCAAGCTGTTTAATGTTGCTGCTGCTGCTACTAAGTCACTTCAGTCGTGTCTGACTCTGTGCAACCCCATAGACGGCAGCCCACCAGGCTCTCCCGTCCCTGGGATTCTCCAGACATTGACAATTTCCTTTAGCTCCATGATTGGTGGAAATAAATATATGCTCTCTCTAAAGCTCAACCCTCCAAGGAAATACCTAGTGCTGATAAACAAGTTTTGTAATGTCGTGTGCTGTCTGAAAAGTAATGTCTCTCACACTTTAGAACATTCCAAGAGCTCAGTTAAGGAAATGGCAATTTATTTAGTGACTTTAATAAAACATGAAGATGTCTGAAGCAAGCAAGTGTAATATGGTGGGGAATTTTCACTAGATAACACCTATTTGCAGTTCTCATCTGATCTGTGTAGAATTGAAAACCCTACCAGATATGTCACTGATTTGCTTGAGTAGGGCTATTCCTCCATTTGGATATACTGGAATACTTATAAATTAGTTTTCTTACTGAGTATATACCACAGATCAAGTTTACTCTGCCTTTACTTATTAGTGTCCATCTGAAAGAACCTTAAAGCCATTACTCAATGATGCACTGTTTTATATGTCTGTAGATGTACAGCAATGTCTGGTCATCTATTCCATACATTTGTAGAATGCTGTGTTCAGACACTTCTTCAGGCATTTCATTGAAAACACAAGAACTATTTTAACTACTTCATTTTAAGAATGAAATGGCTTAGCACACGGAGTGTTAAAAAATGTGAACTAAATATTGAGTGAAGAATTAGCTGGGAGGAGAATGTGATAATCCAAGTTGGAATAGACCAAAATCAGCCACACACCAAAAATAATAGCTTTAATTAAAAAACAAATCTCTGGTTTGTTTAAACAGTGGGCTCTCCTAATTTATATTCCAACTAACAATTGCTTTTCCAATAATAAAACATCCATTACCTAACTTGTATCCCAAACTCTTCACTCCCTTGTTTATCCACCTCCCCCTTCCCTGTGCATGCCTGTTCAGTCACTCAGTCATATCCAACTCTTTGCGACCGCATGGACTGCAGCCTGCCAGTCTCCTCTGATCATGGGATTTTCCAGGCAAGAATCCTGGAGTGGGTTGCCATTTCCTTCTCCAGGGGATCTTCCTGACCCAGGGATCAATCCCACGTCTCCTGCATCTCCTGCATTGACCGGAGGATTCCTTACATTGCACCACCTGGGAAGCCCATCCCCCCTTCCCCAGCACTGAATTAATTTCACAACTCACTTTTCCTCTTCTGATAAAATTAATCAAAACAAGGAAATAAAGACCATTTCAAATAGTGGGTCTTCCATGCTAGGTAGTTCTTCAATGCATATATGTATATGCATTGGTATACATCGCAGTGCAGTAGTATACATCGCTCATACCAGCTACTTCCTAGTTGCCACTGACAAGATTCGCCTGTGTCTTCCATCACAACATTTAAGCCACATTATTGGTAGGATACCACCTTGCCTCTTTTATCACAGGCAAAAAAAAAAAAAAAAAGTGCGGCTGTCAACTCTTCACTCTCCAACATGAAATTCTAACACCACCTGCTCCCAATAACCAGCCTCATTAGCTCAGTGAACCAGGTAATCTTTTCCCCTGGTCAAAACTTATCTTGCCAGTTGGGACTCCCGCCCCTCCTCTTCCGCTCTGCCAAACCCATCTATTTCTTGACCCACTATTTTCTGTCTCCACTGTTGATTTGCCACAGAAACAACTCTGGATCATTTCTGGTACAGTCTTAATTATCTAATCTATGGGACTTAAAACTCTTTTTTAGAAGGAAAATTTGAGGGGAGAATGGGTACATGTATATGTATGGCTAAGTTGCTCTGCTGTGCACCTGAAACTACCACAGTACTCTTTTTTTTTTTTTTCCACAGTACTCTTAAATCAACCATACTCCAATATAAAATGAAAAGTTAAAAAATAAAAAGAATTTCTCTTCCTTCATTTTCCATAAAAACTATCTCCTGATCTACCACTCTGCCACCCATCCTCAGTCACGGTTACCAACTTTTCCTCGGGGTTTTTCTGCTCAGAAAAGTAACACATGCGCATTGCAGAAATTTTTGAAAATACATGCAAAAGAGTAAAATAAAATTTTCTAAATATAAATAATCTGAGCATTGTGGAGTAGTTGTTTCTAGGCCATATGCTTTCATAATCAAATTCCAATCGTGCTGTGTTCATTATCTTGATTGTGGGGATGGTTTTACAGGCATATACATATGTCAAAATGTAGCAAACTGCACACTTTAATGCGTGCAGTTTATTGTATGTAAGTCATTCCCAAACTAAGCTGTTTTTAAAATGTAAACAATATAAGGAGAAACATATATTAATTAAAAGTGTAATTAAGGAAATAGAAATTGAATGTTTGAATCTACTTATAATTTTTTTAAAAATTATAGCAAAGGAGAGTGATGAGGATAAAAATGATTCTGCTGTAACTGGAATGTAGGACACAATCCCTTGTTTCCTTTTTTGGCTGAAACTCATACTTTGGGAAGGTTATTGCTGTCTGTCTGTACAGAAAAAGCAGGTTCTAACAGGCATAAAAACTAAAGTGATCAGAACCATGTTTGTAAGATATTTTTAAAATGAATTCATGCTATAAATAGCTTTGTATATGGCTTTTTTCACATAAGCACTTTTGTAATGCCAATTAAAATTCTCCAATAAATGGAATTTGGAGGATATCTCACAGACAGTAAAACCATCCAGTGGAGAGACTGATTTATTAACCTGAATACTCAATAATAGGATAATGGTTTATTTCTAATTTTTGATGATTATTTTGAAATATAGGATTAATTTACCATTATAGGTTATTACAAAACATTGACTATAGTTCCCTGTTCAATAAAAATATAATTAATATTCTTGTGAATAAATTGTTTTGGGCCTCCAAATGGTTCCCTGGGATAGATTTCTTAGAGTAGAACAGCTGAGTGGAAGAGAACTACTCTTCCTCTATTTAAGGCTCATTTTACATTACTCTCAGTTGTTTTCCTGAAAGGTTAGGTAAATTCATTCTCTCATCAGCTTTGGCTAAAAATGATCATCTCACTGTACTGTCAACATCTTTGTATATGTTTAAAACCTCTTGTTATTTTATGGGTGGGAAGGTATCTTGTTGGTTCTGCATTTTTTATTCCTAGGGAACTCAGATATGTTTCTGATATAATTCAGAGGCATGCAAACATTCTTTCTTTTCTGTAAATGCACTGGCCCAGTTTTCTACAGAGATATTATAGCTCTGGTTGCTGATTGGCAGTATATTTATGCATTAACTATAATAAACTTTTGTCTGTCCTGTTATACCAAAATTTATTTAACATATCTCACTTGTCTCTATTTTTATGGCGTTTTCAATATACCTATAAAATATTTGCATATTTGTTTGTTTTACATAAAGCTAGTAATATTTTCTCTTTTGTGTTTTCTTTTAGTGCTTATTGGCTTAGAAATATTTTCCTCAATTCAAGATTAGTTCTAATACTACCTATTTTAACTTTAGGAATTTTGTGGTTAGATTTTTAACTCTCAAAACATCTGAAATGTATTTTGGTGTATGATATAAGATAGGAATGTAACTTGATATTTTTACCCAATAATTTTCTCAGTACTTTTGTTGAATATACCATTCCTTCTCATTCATCTGTGATATTTTCTTTAGCATATTACTAAGTTTTTCCATAGGGCTTCCCTGGTGGCTCAGCGGTAAAGGATTTGCCTGCCAATGCAGGAGACACAGGTTCAATCCCTGGGTCAGGCAGATCCCCTGTAGAAGGAAATGGCAATGCACTCCAGTACTCTTCCCTAGGAAATCCTATGGACATAGGAGCCTGGCGGGCTACAGTCCACGGGGTCACAAAGAGTTGGACATGACTTAACGACTAAAGAACAACAATAACAATAACAATGAATTCTTCCATATGCTAAGAACTGTTTGCAGGCTATATGTTCTTTTAAATTGATCATTCAATATTTCTGGTCATAATGATGCTGTAGCTTTTTGTTTGTTTGATATCTAGTCATTCCAAATGTCCACATTTTTTTGTATTTCATAACATTATTTGTAAGTACATTCTTCACAAAGAACTTTCTATAATATCACAAGGAAAAAAATTCACTGGGATTTTTAACATTATATTATCCCCAGTTTATAAAGAAAAGGCCAGTGAGAGAAAAAAGCAAGGCATTGCTGGAGTCCTGAGCCATGGGAGAAGTTAGGGAAGCTGCCAAATTCCCTTCCCCATCTCCCGCACCCCCAAATGACCCAGAGTCTTATTTCACCAAAGTTTACAAAATACAGTGAAAGTCAAGCAGGGAAGAGGCTCCAAGGGAATCATGCATAGAGACTTTGGGGGTCTCTGCAAGAAGGGGAGACTGTCACCAGGTCCTGTTTTGAAATGTAACTAGGGAGAGGACTTGCTGATCCTCCCGAGGGGGACAAGAATAGGGCTGGCCGTGGAGCAGTCTACATGCCCGATGGTCAGTTTGGTATAAAGTCCAAGTTTCACTTGGGTTATCTGAATGGCTTGTAAGGAAGCCAAACCTGTGCAAATGTGCATGTATCCCTGCCCCCACTCTGACGTGGCTGTGTTGGCTGCAGGAGGCTGGTGGTTAGTGAGCAAGGCTGGAGAAGAGGTGGAGTTTGGAAAATATTGAAGAGTCACATGGTAAACATTTCATTGCCCCCAGTGAGAGCCAGTGTTTAGACCTGTCACCTGGAGGGCATCTGGCACCTGTCAGAGAAGCAGCAACAACTAAAAGCTGATTGCCAGGAAAGTGAAAGTGTTAGTTGCTCAGTCGTGTCCAACTCTGCAAGCCCATGGACTGTAGCCCGCCAAGCTCCTCTGTCCATGGGATTCTCCAGACAAGATTACTGGATTGGGTAGCCATTTCCTTCTCCGGGGGATCTTCCTGACCCAGGGATTGAACCCATGTCTCCTGCATTGAAGGCAAATTCTTTACCATTTGAGCCACTAGATTGCCAGGGAATGCAGCTAAATCACTTACTATTTCCCCTAATCCCTCCTCCTTCACCCCTGCAACACAACAGAAGCCAAGAAGGGGCAGCACTTGGAGGTCCCACCACACACCACACACTCCAGGGCCCTTGAGCCACAAACCTGGCAAACTTGGGGAAAGAGAAAAGCTCTGAGAGTACATGAAATTGACAGATTTTTAATATCCTAAAAATGAAGTCAAGGAATCATCCCAAAATGTCCTTAAGGGGTCTGTGACCCAGCGGGTGGGACTTCTCATATAACACAGTTGTGGGAGTGAAGGCTGAGAATGGAGAAAGATAAAACCATTTCCCCTTTGTACCCCACAGAGATGAGACAGTTCAATAAAGCACTTACATATGAATAAGCAAAGAGGAGAAAATAAAACTCATCTGTTATCCCACAGGGCAGCTATAACTAATATTAACTGATGTTTGCCAGGGATTTTTATGTGAATTTCTTTTCAAAACTGCAATTACAATGTATTTTCTGTTTTTTAAACTATCTTTTATTCTCAAGAATATATTCTGAACATTTGTCCTTTTTTGACAAAAGTATAACATGATTTTCTTTTTTAGGGCACCCCAGACGGCCCGAGGGATCTTAGTTCCCGGACCAGGGATCGAACATGGGGCCCCTGCAGTGGAGCACAGAGTTTTAATCACTGGACCACCAGGGAAGTCCCAACAACATAATTTTAATATCTTAGAATATTGCATCCTGTTGGTTGATTATAATTTATTCAGGAAATGACATGTTCTTTCATATTTAAAGTTGCTTCCAATGTTGTACTATTATATATAATACTGCAGTAAATATCCTATTATTTCCTTAGGGTAAATCCTAGTAGCGGAGTTCCTTTATTAAAGGGTATATACATTTTAGAGCTTTTCCTATATGCTGCCAATTCACCTTCTTTCTACACACCCACCAGTAGCCTGTGAGTGTATGTTTTTCTGCATTTTGATGCACGCTATCTTCTATTTTTTGAGTTGCCTAATATCTATTTGTAGTATTATTTTTAAATGCACTTTTTAAAATATTAGTGAGAACTGATATTTTTTCATTGTTTTATTGATTATTTATAATTTCTGTGCTGTGCAGTGCCTGTTTCTTTTGCCCATTTTTCTACCAATGTACAGTTTTTCCTATTGTTTTGTAAAAACATCCATTTTGTTGTTGTTGTTGTTGTTCAGTCACCAAGTCGCATCTGACTCTTTGCAACCCTGTGGACTGCAGCACACCAGGCTTTCCTGTCCCTCACCATCTCCTGGAGTTTGCCCAAGTTCATGTCCATTGACTCGGTAATGCCATCCAACCATCTCATTATATCCATATATCTATCATATATATTGCAAATTTTCTTCCCAGTTCTTTTTTATTTATGAGGTTACTTTCCATGCCAAAGTTTAAACTTCTTAGATTTGACCATATAAAATAGTTTTATGATTGATGTCTGGAGTCAACAAACTTTTTCTGTAAAGGGACAGATGATAAATATTTCAGGCTTTGCCAACCAAATGGTCTGTCACAACTCTGTCTTTGCAGAGTAGAAACAGCCCTAGAGGATAGTCACTGAATGGGTATGTCTTCATTTTAAATTCAGCCATGGGTGAGCAGTGGGCTTCCCTGCCAATGCAGGAGAATCTTCCTGCCAATGTAGGAGACTCAGATTTGATCCCTGGGTCAGGAAGATTCCCTGGAAAAAGAAATGACAATCCTCTCCTGTATCCAGTATTCTTGCTTGGGATATCCCATGGACGGAGGAGCCCAGCAGGCTACAGTCTATGGGGTCACAAAGAGTTGGACACAACTTAACAACAACAATGTATGGGCAGAAGTTCGTCCACCTCTGGTTTAAGTTATCAGTGCCATGTTTTGAAAGTGGTTCTACACCACAAGGATATATTATTTTCTATAATCTGTTCTTACTTTATGGCTTCACTTTTGAAATGTCTATCTTTAATATAATCAACTTTGTTATTTTTCTCAAATGGGTTAGCCCTCTGGTCTAAAATCATTCCTTCAATAATTCATACATTCCCAAGTGAGTAGATTTGCAAACTTTTCTAAGTTATAAAATATGGACAACTGCACACATACTTGGATTTTTAAATGCTATTACTCTTCAGGGGCTAGTCCAGTTCAGTCACTTGGTCATGTCTGACTCCTTGTGACCCCACGGACTGCAGCATGCCAGGCTTCCCTGTCCATCACCAACTCCCAGAGCTTGCTCAAATTCATGTCCATTGAGTCAGTGATGCCATCCAACCATCTCATCCTCTGTCATCCCCTTCTCCTCCTGCCTTCAATCTTTCCCAACATCAGGGTCTTTGCCAATTAGTCAGTTCTTCACATCAGGTGGCCAAAGTATTGGAAGTTCAACTTCAGCATCAGTCCTTCCAATAAATATTCAGGACTGATTTCCTTTAGGATTGACTAGTTGGATCTCGTTGCTGTCCAAGGGACTCTCAAGAGTCTTCTCCAACACCACAGCTCAAAAGCATCAATTCTTCGGTGCTCAGCTTTCTTTATGATCCAACTCTCACATCCATTCATGACTAGTGGAAAAACCATAGCTTTGACTTCACAGACCTTTCTTGGCAAAGTAATGTCTCTGCTTTTTAATATGCTGTCTAGGTTGGTCATAGCTTTTCTTCCAAGGAGCAAGTGTCATTTAATTTCATGGCTGCAATCACCATCTGCAGTGATTTTTGAGCCCCCCAAAGTAATGTCTCTCACTGTTACCATTATTTCCCCATCTATTTGCCATGAAGTGATGGGACCAGATGCCATGATTTTAGGTTCCTGAATATTGAGTTTTAAACCAGCTTTTTCGCTCTCCTCTTTCACTTTCATCAAGAGGCTCTTCAGTTCCTCTTCACTTTCTGCCATAAGGGTGGTGTCATCTGCATATCTGAGGTTATTGGTATTTCTCCAGGCAATCTTGATTCCAGCTTGGGCTTCATCCAGCCTGGCATTTTGCATGATGTATTCTGCATATAAGTTAAATAAGCAGGGTGACAATATACAGTTTTAACGTACTCCTTTCCCAATTTGGAACCAGTATCTGGGTGTAGTATCATGCCTTTAATTAGTTTTTCAGTACATTTTAAAATCTTGTATAGCAACTTTACACCCACCCCTCATACTCTTCTTTTTGTCTTTGTTGTTGACTTTATCTTCTTTTTCGAAATATTCTTTAGAATCATTTTGTCAAGTTCTAATAAAAATTGTGCTATGACTGGAAGTGCAGTACTCTATAATTTTCAGATAAACTGACAGTCCAAGACAGTGGTATCCACACAGTGGAGGTGACTTTCTCATTATCATTGGCCTCATTAATTGATCTTATAATCAATAAATGCAACTAAAAAGGCACAGCTTTGTCATTTGGAATTAAATGTAGCATTTTCTTTGAGAATAAGATTCAAGTGCTTGAAATTTTGAAACCCACTAATTTAACCTATTGACATTTGTCATTATTATGGCTTATGTCATCTTATTCTATATTTTCATACATTTAACACTTCTTTCTGGTTTCCTTTGTTTCTGTTTTTTGATGATAACTGACAATTCTGCTAGTGGTTATTTAAAGATTATCTTTACAAACTATTTTTACTCATCTATATGAGTGAGAAATGAAATTATATCATTTGAGTCTCTTCTGTTTGAGACAAAGGATATAACACAATCTTATATTCCTGACCCTCACTACCTGGTCCCCACAACATTTTCAGTTTTATTAATAATATAACAAAGAATTTTAGATCCACCATCTTTTTTAATAATCATGGATCTCATTTTGGAATGATTTTTTACATTTTTAATTTATTTTATAGTAAGATCTTTTTTTATTAATGTTACTATCCTTCTATTCTGCAGCTGTGTTATGGAGACTATGTCTTCCAGTGCTCTGTTGTACATGTCAAATAATTTCTTGACATTTTCCTCTGGATTCATTGGTAGGTAATTATCAGAAGTCTGTTATTCTTCTGAGTCTTCTAGATACATCTCCCCCATTGTTCTATGGTATTTTTCACAGGCCTAATTGTTACTTATTCATCTTAGTCCTTGATCCTGTACCTTGTTTCCAGCTAGTGATAGAATACACTTCTCCTACTTAGAACAAAATGACAAGTTGATGTGCAAATTTAAGCAAAATTTACCTCTGTGTACCTTTGTCCCATGTGAGATGATATCTTCTTCCTACCTGATGGCCTGGTTCTCTGAACTGATGGGTTATGTGAAAAATGATAACTCCCAGTATGCACTACAACCTGAGTTCTTTCTATAGTGGCCCCATGTAAATGATGCCCTAAATACCTATTATCTGTGTATGTACCATCCCTTCCCATACTCAGGAGAAAAGAAAGAAAGACGCTCACATTTCTGGCTGGTTCAAATCTTGAATCTCTCGGTGAATCTCTAGTGAGTGGAGAACAAAATACTTTTCTACCTTTTTTTTTTTTTCTTTTCTACCTTTTATGAAGCATTTTGTTTCCAAACTCAGCTCTTGTTGTCCTGAAATTAGTTCCAGTTTCTTCAAGGTTCTGGCAGTATATGATCTATCAGTTTTATTTTCCATGTTGGGAGGTTTATTTTTCCCCATAGGCCTTCATTAGTGTTTTCTGTTAGCTGTTGAGAGAGGCTTCCCTGGAGACTGTTACCCAGATGCCACTTTGAATAACAACAACAGCCACAGCTAACATTTACTGAACACTTACCGTGTACTATCCAACCATTTTTTCATTTAATCACCACTACAGCCCTCATTTAACCTCTCTAAGACTAATTTGCCCAAGGACATTCTGCTAAGAGCACACACTGCCATGTACATATATTTAAAATCATTTGCAACAGAAGCAAAATCATTTGCTGTCTGGGATTCAAACAAATATACCATCTTTCTCATGCTTTTCTAAATTTTTTAATCTTTCTGACCCTGGCTTAACCCCTAAAATGCCAGTATTTCCTTCTCCTTCCCTTGCATGTTGATATGATACATATCCTCATTAGCTAACTCTGTGATTAATCATTCATTCGATATATATCTCATGTCAGTCATGCCTAATAAATGGTCATTTTTAATCAAATTTAAATCAAAAAATTTTAATTTTTTAGTTGGAGAAATTATAGGCTTCAGGTATTTGAATGAATGTTTTACTTCTGGGTCATTTTTTAAAAACTTTATGGAAGAAAGATCTTTTCATAAAGAATACGCAGTTCATATATTTTTTCAGTATTCATGGTGGTTCAGATGGTAAAGAATCTGCCTGCAGTGTGGGAGACCTGGGTTTGATCCCTGGGTTGGGAAGATCCCCTGGAAGAGGGCATGGCAACCCACTCTGGTATTCTTGTCTGGAGAATCCCCATCAATAGAGGAGCCTGGCAGGCTAAAGTCCATGGAGTTGCAAAGAACTGGACATGACTGAGTGACTAAGCACACACATACCCTTTCAGAGATATGCATGACATAAAATGTTAACAATTGTAGAGAAGTATTGTACACAAGCACCAGATTCACTAATATATATGGTCACAGGAATGTGAAGAAGGTAAAACACTTATACAAAATCATTACAAGTTGGATTTTCTGGAAAGCGGATTGGGATGGAGTTTAACATGCACAATGTTTTTTAGGGAGTGATCTCAGGATCAACACCTGTGGAAAGAAGGAAATAGCAGAAGGATTGAATAGCAGGAGAAGCTGGGTTGTGATGCAAGGTCAACAACAATCTCAGCTCACCCTCTTGAGTGGCTTCAGAGCCTCGGGAGTTCTCCTGCATTGGGTCAAGATAGATTGTTATACTCCTTTCTCAACCAGGCATTGGAAAAAAGTCATCTGGGAAGGGAGTGGCCTCGGTGAGGCTGCTATTTGCAACTAAGGCACTCTCTGAAGGTGCTGACATTGAAGGCTGACTGCTGGTAACAACTTGTCCTTCACTGAAGGTTGATCTGGGCAGAGGAGCATCACAGGACCCACCACAAGGACCTCTCTGAAAAGTCAGGCATTTTAGAGATGACCAAATCACTTCAGAATGTTTCCAATTACTTCAAGGCTTCCTATAATTTTTCAGTACTTCTCAAAGTCCTAATAAAATGAAGATAGTAAATGAATCACTACTTTCCATGGGACTTCAATTAGTAATCACTAAATACCAGAGCACTTGGGAAAGAAAAAGAATTGACTTTCAGTGAGACCACGCTGGGGCTTCCCAGGTGGCACTAGTGGTAAAGAACCTGCCTGCCAGTGCAGTAGACATAACAGACACAGGTTCGATCCTGGGTCAGGAAGATCCCCTGGAGGAAGGCAGGGAAACCCACTCCAGTATTCTGGCCTGGAGAATCCTCATGGACAGAGGAGCCTAGCGGCCTGAAGTGACTTAGCACGTACGCACACATGAGCACTCTCTGGCTCAGATTTTAACATACATAATTTCATGTCACCAGTCCAACAGTGCTGTGAGTTTACAGAGGAGAAAAAGGAGACAGAAAACTTACCCACAGCTGGTCAATTGTATACTTAGAAATAGATCACCACAAATCTCTTGATCCACTATGATGGCTCATCCTGACAAAGTAGCTGTGATGTCAGACACATCCCACTCCTGGCTTTTGGGGTGTTTTGGCAACTGGTGGCAGAGCCTATGGCCAGGGAGCCTGGGCCAGAGCAGATGGTCTGGATGGTGCCCAACACTGACCCGGGAGAAAACAATGGGCTGCCATGATGTCCCTGGACAAATGTATTAGGCATAGCCTTCTTGGAAACATCCCATGTGAGAAGATCTATTTAATGTGTCTCCTCACAAAGGTTGTCAATGATCCCCACATGTTGATGGATCTTTCATGCCTTGAAGGAACTTAAATGACAGAACCCACCAATTAACTAATATATAATATTCCGAGAGCATGTGCATGAGCTTCTGCATCGGGGGAGACACAAAGAGATTTAAAAACAGCATGTTATAGTCAAAAAAGCACTGGCTTTCCACTTCACTCAGAATAAAATTCTTTGTCATGACTTATAATTCTTACCCTTATTTCCCCCCTATTTCTCAGATCTTCCCCTCCCCTTTGTTCACTTTACTCTAGCCGCACTGCTTTTTTTCACTAACTATTCCACTTGCCTGGAACAAATCTTCCCCAAATCTCCGTGTAATTGACTTATTCTCTTCCTGCAGATTTCAGCTCAATTTTTTTTTCTGTTTCAGAGAGGTTTTCTCTGATTCCCATAGCTAAAGTCATTTTCTATTTAACACTGCTTTCTTTTCTTCATGGCACTTCTCACTTTTGGAAGTTATCTTCTTTGCTCATGTACTTGTTCATCATCTGTCTCCCTAGAATATGTAAACTGTGTGGGAGCCTGTACCTTCTTTATCCCCACTACTTAGAACAATGCTTGACACCTGGGGCTTCCCAGGCAGCGCTAGTAGTGAAGAACCTGGCTGCCAATGCAGGAGACAGAAGAGATGCAGATTGGATCCCTGGGTCAGAAAGATCCCCTGGAGGAGGAAATGGCAACCCACTCCAGTATTCTTGCCTGGAGAATCCCCATGAAGAAAGGACCCTGGTGGGTTTCGGTCCATAGGGTTGCAAAGAGTTGGACATGACTGAAGCAACTGAGCGTGCATGAGCATGACACATAATAAAGACTCAAATACTTACTGAATGAATAAAGTAAACAGGAAACCTAGGTTCCATTTCTACTTCTATAAGTTGCATGAGATTGGGAGGATCATTGTTTTTTTTTGTTTTTTTTTTTTGGGGGGGGGGAGGATCCTTTTAACCACTTTGAATGGAAGCTCATTCATCTAGAACAAGAGTTAGCACACTATGGCTCATAGACCAAATATAGCTGGTCACCTAATTCTGTAAAGAAAAGTTTATTAGAATACAGACATGATCATTCATTTATGTATCATCGCTACCTGCTTTAATGCTGTAGGAGCAGAGTTGAGTAGTTGAGACAGACACCATATGGCTCCCAAAGCTTAAAATACATACAATCAGACACTTTAAGGAAAAAGCTTGCCGACCTTTAGTGATCATAACATCTACAGCATTTTTGTAAGGAACGAATGAGAAGATGTGTGTGAAAGATTTTTATAAAATGAGAAATCGCTATTCATGTCAGGGGGTCAACTTTATTAGCTAGGGAGATGATTGTCATGAAGACACTACAATCAGTCAATGATTGTGTAAAGAAAGGAACTGACTTATAAGACCCAGACTATTTCAAGCAGACTTCAAAAAGTGTGAAATCATCCCTTTGGGCATAGGCCAGCCAACCCTACCTGAATATTAAGGCCAGGCTTGGAGTTACAAACACCTCACCACAGTGGAAGCAGAGAGAAGACAGACATACTTGATCAAATTTCTCTAATACTCATCAACCGTGTGCCTTTATAACCTCATCAACTCTACCCAGCAGGTTCCTCATCTGTGAAACAAGGATATTAAATTAACATATACACACTACTATATGTAAAATAGATCATCAAAAGTACCTACCACAAGGTAGGTATACCACAAGGAACTCTACTCAATACTGTAATCTGAAAAATAGATATATCTATGTTGATGTTGTTCTGTCACTAAGTCATATCCAACTCTGCAACTCCATGGACTGATGTATGCCAGGTTCCTCTGTCCTCCACTGTCTCCCAGAGTTTGCTCAAATTCATATTCATTGAATTGGTGATACTATCTTACTACCTCACCTCATTCTCTGCCTCCCCCTTCTTCTTTTGCCTTCAGTCTTTCCCAGCATCAGTGTCTTTTCCAATGAGCTGGCTCTTCGAATCAAATGGCCAAAGTATTGGAGCTTCAGCTTTAGCAACAATCCTTCCAATGAATATTCAGTGTTGACTTCCTTTGGGATTAACTAGCTTGATCTCCGTGCAGTCCAAGGTATTCTCAAGAATCTTCTCCAAAATTCTGTTCTGTACATCTGTGTCTCTTTTTCTGTTTTGCATATAGGGTTATTGTTACCATCTTTCTAAATTCCATATATATGCATTAGTATATTGTATTGGTCTTTATCTTTCTGGCTTACTTCAAAAAAAAAAAAAGAATCTTCTCCAGCACCACAATTTGAAAGCATCAATTCTTCAGTGCTCAGCCTTCTTTATGGTCCAACTCTCACATCCATAAATAACTACTGGAAAAACTATAGCTTTGACTATATGGACCTTTGGCAGTAAAGTGTTGTCTCTGCTTTTTAATATGCTGTCTAGGTTTGTCATAGCTTTTCTTCCAAGATGCAAACATCTTTTAATTTCATGGCTGTAGTCACTGTCCACAGTGATTTTGGAGCCCAAGAAAATAAAATCTGTCACTGTGTCTACTTTTTCCCCATCTATTTGTCATGAAGTGATGGGATGAGATGCCATGATCGTAGTTTTCTGACACTGAGTTTTAAGCCAGCTTTTGCACTCTCCTCTTTCACTCTCATCAAGAGGCTCTCTAGTTCCTCTTCATTTTCTATCATTAAAGTGCTATCATCTGCATATCTGAGGCTGTGGATATTTCTCCCAGCAATCTTGATTCTAGCTTGTGATTTATCCAGCCCAGCATTTAGCATGATGCACTCTGCCTAGAAGTTAAATAAGCAGGCTGACAAAAAGCAGCATCATCAAACTCCTTTCCCAATTTTGAACCAGTCAGTTGTTCCATGTATGGTTCTAACTGTTGCTTTTTGACCTGCAAACAGGTTTCTCAGCGGATGGGTAACATGGTCTGGTACTCCCAACTCTTTAAGAATTTCCCTCAGTTTGCTGTGATTCACACAGTCAAAGGCTTTAGTGTAATCAATGAAGCAAAAGTAGATGAATTTCCCTGCTTTCTCCATGATCCAACGAATGTTGGCAATTTGATCTCTGGTTCCTCTACCTCTTTGAAATCCAGCTTATACATCTGGAAGTTCTCAGTTCAAATACTGCTGAAGCCTAACTTGAAGGATTTTGAGCACAACTTTGCTAGCATGCAAAATGAGGACAATTATATGGTAGTTTGAACATTCTTTGGCATAGCCCTTCTTTGAGATTGGAATGAAAACTGACCTTTTCCAGTCTTGTGATCATTGCAGTTTTCCAAATTTGCTGACATATGAGTGCAGCACTTTAACAGCATCATCTTTTAGGATTTTAAATAGCTCAGCTGAAATTCTGTTACTTCCACTAGCTTTGTTCATAGTAATGCTTCCTAAGGCCCACTTGACTTCACAATCCAGGATGATCAGCCTTAGGTAAGTGACCACACCATTATCCAGGTCATTAAGATCTTTTTTGTATAGTTCTTCCTTGCATCTGTATGTATAACTAAATCACTTTGCTATATACCTGAAACTAACACAACATTGTAAATTGAATATACTCCAATATAAAGTTTTCTAAAAGTACCTATTCTATAGAATTGTTGTGAGGATCAAATGAGAAAAATGCATGGAAGTGAGATAGCATCTAGCTTATTGTCAACATCAATGGCAATTGTTACCACCATCTTCACTGTCATCATCTAGCAACCTCTCCCACATTCTGAATTAATTCTGTGGATAAGAAAACAAATTGGTGTACCTGTTCCTTTATACACTGGCAAGATCTGCACAGGATGCCAGTGGTCTCATTTTCCTCCCTGTTTCTCCTGTATTCATCTACCCTCTCCGGGGCTGCACAACTCACTTCCCAGATGACCTCTGAACCCAAATTTCATCCTAGCTTCTCCTTTTCCTTTCTCCCTACATCTAATATACTGCTAATTTTGTGGTCTATTATCTGTGCTCTCTACTTTATTTTTGTGGCCCAGAACCTATTTCACAGGCTCACCAGATCCTGTCTCAACTCCTATCACAGCTTTCCAGGTGGGCATGTGACTCCAGGGAACCCCAACTTCAGCCCACCTTCCACACAGCATCAGTGTTACTCTCTAGAATAAAATCATACCACTTCTTTACTTTAAAAGTCCTGGGATTCCCCATGTCTCCTTGCTGCATGAGACCCTTCTAAACCTGCCACCTGCTTGCCTGTTCAATCTCATCTTCTTCCACTTGTTTCCTACTGACACGCTCCCTGTGTGTGTTTCAATCACAGGTACCTATCTGCTGCTTCCCTGGCCAACCTATAGAACTAAGAGTGAGGAAAAAATGCTTATTGTCATGAACTACTAAGATCTAAGAAGTTGCTTTATAAAAAGCAGCATTCTCTCAGCAGAAATATGACTAATATGTGAACAGAAATTGTAAATGAATAACCAGGTATTGCGCTAAAATATTCTTCCCCCGATATAACATCTATAGCTTAATTTCACTCCAAAATAAAGTCATGGATTTAAAAATTCACACATAAACATATATGGAGAGGGAAACCATATTATGTTGTCCTTGGGAAACATTTGCTAAATCTGTATTTTATACACCCACAACTTAATCACCATTAGCAGGAGCAATTTTCTTTTTTAAAATACCATAGTAAAGTTTTAAAGAATAAAAATTATGACTGAAGAAAAATCAGAGGCAAGAAAAATGCAGAGGAAATGGTACTTAATAAAAAAAACCTGAGAAGTAGCAAAAAATGGGGCCAATTTAGGTTGATTGAAAGAAGCAGGATAAAGGAAAGGAAGCTCAGAAAAATAGATAGCCATGAGGATCTCTGAATAAGAGGTCCTCAAAAGGGCAGGAAGAATGAAAAGCCGAGCAGCACCCTGGAAGTGGATCTGAGCCCAGTGAGTCACCTAAGAGAGGTGAGTACTGTGGCTGGGTAAGAAGGTCTGGGTCATGGGAGAACAGTGTTCCTGAGTAGAGGTAGCCATTTAATTCTCTTGGGCATTTATCTGAGAGCCTTAATGGATGCTAGAAGATCATTTTGCCCACATTAGCTACTAAGGAGACTTGACCCTTAATGAGAGGCAACATTGGGTACATTAATCATCCTGCTAATGGCCTAACCTCTTTGATAATGTCACATAGACAGTTCTTTTCCCTGATTGGCTTTGAATTGTCCCTGCCCTGGCAATAACTGTATATTGTTTCTCTTGCCTTGTTTCTAGGAAGGAAGGAAAAGAGAGAGGGAGGGAGGAGACAGGAGGCAGCAAGAGCAAACTATAACTCACTCTTGGTAACTACTAGACTCCATGAATGAGGCAGTGTTGGTATCTTGGGAGTTACCAGCAAAGTAAAGACGTCTTGTTTAGTTCCTAGGGGCATCTGTGCATACTCTGAATTACCTTGATCTTCAGTCTGAATGAGAGGACTTGATGTGTTTCACAACTTGGGGTCCATATCCAATTTGTAGCAAAGACTCCTTGGATCCTTGCTGGAAAAACAGAGAGAGCAGGATAAAACCAGTTATAATTACTCATCAAAGGGAAAAAATTATTTCATCCAGCCTTTCCAGGTAATTAACATGACATCATCTAAAAGCCCATGGTGTGAAATGGGTACTACCATGGAGGACTGATCTCAGTTCTCTAGGTTCTTCATTTCAACATAAACTTTGAATAAATAGAAGAAAAGAAAGCAAATATGGTATTGTTTGTTATTTGGATGGTTTAAAACTTTCCATCCTGGAAATTACATCTAAGAATAATAAGATACCAATGTCTGTTGAAAAGATCTAATTCTGTTGAATTCCAAGTTTTTATGGACTATAAGGTGCTAAATCCTTGGGAACTGGTTTTAAAAGTCCTTTGTATCCAGAGCATGTAAATAAACAAATATATCTCCCACATCAACAGGAAATTCCCTGGCTAATTTTGGAAATGGGCATTGATGGCACTAATGGCAGCATCCTGGTTTAGCATATGTAAGTTCAATTATGATAGAATAAGTTCAATTATGATGGGATAAGTTTAATTATGATGGAATAAGTTCAATTATGATGGAATATGTTATAAACTGCAGTGGTCAATTTTAGAAAACATTATTATTTGTATTAGAAAAAAATTTAATGGTAAAAATATAATAATTCAGGACTTTAAATGAAAAAAAAATGCCTTAACATTCCAACAATTCCTAACATAATAGAATAAGCAAAATAAAATCGAGAAGAGAGTGAATCAGTTTCTCCTACAGGCCTTAGTCCCCATTTTCAAAATAAAAGGCATGGGCCAGAAAATGTCTAAGTTGCTTCCTGGTGGCAAAAGACGAAGAGCTCCAAGTCTGTGTGTGAACACAGGTTAAGGGGAAACCCTCCTGCCTGCAGCCAGAGCTCCTGTAATTCTGGCAGTCCACTTTTATCCCCCACCTCACTCCATTTTGCCTTAAATCACACAGTTCACCAGGAACCCTTCCACTATACCAGGACCAGTTTTCTCAACCCATTTATGGACTTTCACCAGGTTACTCCTTTCATTTGGAATGTCATCCCTACATCACTTAAATTCCATTTTTTTCCTTCAAGGCCACAGCTCGCTGTTTGCTTCTTCTGTGAAGCTTTGCCTGAATAGACCAGTTCTGGCTCTTTCATCTTTCTGAGCTATTGTTTGTCTGATCTACAGTGTTATGACATATAGTCCACTATTTACTGTGGATGTTTCATTTAGTTTAAGAGCTTGGGCTGTGGAACCAGGCTCCCATATTCAAATCTCATCTATACCACTTATTTACCTTAAGACCTTGGGCAATTGGTTAACGTCAATTAACCTCTTTATATCTTGGTTCCATCACTTGTAAACTGGGGATAATGTGATATACACTTCAGAAGTTCTGTGTCATGGAACTATTTCTGCCAAATCATCTTAAGTAAGTCCACTGAGAATGTTTCAAGAAATGTGTTCAGCATTCTCCAGTGTCAACATTATATAACATTTTTGTGGTCTATTTAAAACTGTATAGGTATACAGTATTATTTTAATACACCCATGTCCATGTAAGCAATTAAAATACAAATGAATGAATAACATAGTCTCACCACCTAGAGATAATTTTTGTTCAAAATGTTGCATTTATTCTTACAAATATTCTTTCACAAATTGTGGTAGTTTTAAAATATGTTCACAAAGTCTCTAAGACTACTGCAGAAGGCAGAGCCTAATTCCCTTCCCACTGAGAGTGGGTCAGATTTAGCTTGTCTAGCTGTTAAAATGTGGTGATGTGTGATTTCTGAAACTCGGTCATAAAAAGCATTGCATCTCTCTTGCTCTCTGCTTTCTCCCTCTCATCCCCTCTCCCTCTCTCTTTGTCTCACCACTCTCTCTGTGGGAGCCAGCTGCCATATGGGGACATTCAAGCAGCACAATAAAGTGGCATATATGGCAAAGAACTGAGGCTTCCTGCCAACAACCACATGAGTGCTCCATCTTGGAAGCAGATCCTCCATCCCCAGTCAAGTCTTCAGAGACTGCAGCCCTAGCCAACATTGTGACTCCAATAACATGAGCAACCCTGAGCTGGTACCACCCAGTCAAGCCATTCCCAAATTCCAGACACACAGAAACTATGAGATTATGTTGTTTTAGGCCACTAAGTTTTGGGGTAATTTGTTGAGCAGCAATAAATAACTAATACACACACACACATACACACACACACACAAACACACAGTGTTCTCCTGCCTCACAGAATTAATCACATACTGTATATATAGAAACCTCATGTTTATTGATCTTTCCACCCCTACAGTAGAAACTGCTTGGGAAAAGGGAATGTTTAGTTCTTAGCTGTTATATCCAGTGCCTAGCACACTGCCTGCCATATTGTAAAGTTCAGAGCCTCTTTAATGAATAAATGAGAGTGTGACTAATGCAGAAATAGAAGGAAAAGTGGAAGACCATTGTTGAAAGATGTGGCCATGAAAGAAGGGAAGTAGTAGGATCATAGTGAGTTAGAAGATTAAAGTCAAGTGAAGGAGGACTGATTCAAAACCTGGTCCTGAGACTGTCTAAGCTGAAACTAAGGATGGACCCAACATCAGGATTTGAACTCGGTTATAAAGACAAAATCGGCATCTGTCTTGGCCCTTGGAAGGCAAAAAATAAATAAAACATATCATTTCTGGTATCTTTTTATTTACACTAATCAAAGGTCATATGAGAATATATAGATTACCCTGATATTTAGTCAACATAACACTTGTGAATGAATAAGACATATAATTCTGATTTATTGTCATTATCAGAATGTTCACATTCAAATTCTAGATGTATTTGGAGAGAAGCATTCTAGATATAACTTGGAGTAAAAAAAAAAAAAAACTCATGGGCTTTACATATTGAAATTCTTTCAAACTGTTGAAGCATAAATGTATATTCATCTTCACAAAACTTAAATACTACTACAATTGATGATGATGTGAAAGCTGTTAATTTTATATTCAAAGACAATTATTAAGTATTTTTAAATAGTTATGTAAGTAGGGACATAGATTGACAATTTATACCATATTAACTATGAGTATTCATTGATAAATTAATGAAGAAGATTAATTCCTCTCTAAAGCAGCAAGCATTTTATACAGACTTAAATAGAAGGCCAAATAACAGAGATTAAACTATATCATAAGTCTATGCTTTCAGGGATTGATTTCAGTGCTATCATTTATACTATTAAACTAGATAATACAACTGTTTCTGAACAGTTAAGAAAGCAACTTTCTCAAGAATGCACAGAGCTTTTTGAAGGTGACTGCTTCAACTGAAGTGTATCACCCTGACCAAAGTTCAAGTCCAACAGATGAGGAATAGATATCCTTAGACTTATCTGGTTACTAGTAGAGAGAAGCACATTGCTAAGTTGCTTCAGTTGTGTCCGACTCTTTGTGACTGCAGGAACTGTAGCCCACCAGGCTCCTCTGTCCATGGGATTCTCCAGGCAAGAATACTGAAGTTGGGTTGCCATTTCCTACTCCAGGGAATCTTCCCAAACCAGGGATCTAACCCACATCTTGAGAGAGTCAATTCCTAGGCAGATTGATAAGAAGTCTGGGGGTCCCTGGGGAGAGAGGGGTCTGGGGTTCTCGAGGAGGAGATAGGGGTCTGGAATTCTCAAGGAGGAGAAAAGTACAAATGTGTTTTGCTTTTGTTTTTGTTTTTCTCTCTACATTCCTTAGTCTTAGTCACATAAAATTTTTTTTTCTTTAAGCCTGGAACTGATGATTACACAACAAACAACTCAGTTTAAACTCTGTACTAGGCATTATATAACAACAATGTATCCTGCTTGAGGACAGTTTCTCCTTCCTGAAAACCTTCTGACTAATCCTGATATTCTGATTGGTTCAACTGTCAGGAAAATTCGTAAGACTTTGAAATGGCGGGGGGGATGGAAAAGAAAAAATGATGACTTAATGTCCTGTCTCCAGAATCACTGCAGATGGTGATTGCAGCCATGAAATTAAAAGACGCTTACTTCTTGGAAGGAAAGTTATGACCAACCTAGACAGCATATTAAAAAGCAGAGACATTACTTTGCCAACAAAGGCCCATCTGATCAGGGCTATGGTTTATCCAGTGGTCATGTATGGATGTGAGAATTGGACTGTGAAGAAAGCTGAGCGCCGAAGAATTGATGCTTTTGAACTATGGGGTTGGAGAAGACTCTTGAGAGTCCCTTGGACTGCAAGGAGATCCAACCAGTCCATCCTAAAGGAGATCAGTCCTGGGTGTTCATTGGAAGGACTGATGCTGAAGCTGAAACTCCAGTACTTTGGCCACCTCATGCGAAGAGTTGACTCATTGGAAAAGACCCTGATGCTGGCAGGGATTGGGGGCAGGAGGAGGAGGGGACGACAGAGGATGAGATGGCTGGATGGCATCACCGACCTGATGGGCATGAGTTTGAGTAAACTCCGGGAGTTTGTGATGGACAGGGAAGCCTGGCATGCTGCAATTCATGGGGTCGCAAAGAGTCGGACACGACTGAGCGACTGAACTGAACTGAACTGAATCCTGATATCTTAGAATGTATGCTATGGGAGTGGGTCTGATAGGCTCTTTCTATTGTTAAATTCTAATCCTGTTATCCCAAAATGTAAGTTGTGGGAGTGGGTCTGGTAAAATTTTTGCAACCTTGAGACATTCTTTTCATTTGTAATAGCTGATTTTAAAAGTATATAATTCCCTTGCTAAAGAAAGGGGCACTCTCCATCCCCCTTCTGATGTCTATGTCAGAAGCTTTCTCTGTCCCTTTTTATACTTTATTAAAACTCTGCTATATAAAAGCTCTTGAGTGATCAAGCCTTGTCCCTGGTCCCAAAGTTAAATCTTCTTCTTTGGCGATCACGAATCTGACACCATTCACCGTAAGCTATCATCTTGGGGGCTCGTCCAGGATCTTCATGACAAGGTAAGAACTCTCAGAGCTCTAGCCACTCTGCTTTCTCAGTATACACATCTTCTGCTTTACTAACTCTTCGGTGTGCTTATGTGAATGAATGACACACTTTGCGTGAAGCAAGGGGTGAACCCTGCTCTGTGGTTTGACTGTGCCTTGTAATGACTGAAGGCAGCCCCAAAAAGGGGAGCCTTGTCTGGAGGTTATACCAACCAGCCAATGGCAAGAGACACCCAAGGTCCCTGTGAGGGGAGCGACCAGACATGGGCAAAGCATGTGGGCTGAACTTTCCTTTCTCGGTCAGCTTTTCCTGGTCTCTTTGACCATTTCAAAATTGCGTGGGAAATTAGAACTACTAACCTAATCTGTCAGATCATAGACTTTCAATGGACTTGTGATTCATGCCATTACTATGTACTTTACTTAGACGACAAGCTTGGTAGTCATGGGAACCCAGACTTGCTAGCAAACGTGAGGTTTCTAAGAACATAGGTTCAGAATCGCAGCTTGGGAGTACAGTGGGCTTCTTCCTTTCAAAGTACTAGCTCTTAGTGGACTAGATAAAGCTCTCCAGTGGTTTACTGATGTGGCAATGATTCATTGCTTCTACTGCGGTCAGGGCTTTACTCAGAAATGTGAACGGGGACACGTAAGATGGATGCTTCATGCTTCCTCTAGTAGTACTAGCTTACAGCTTGGGAAACATTCTGGGGAACTACTCTGGCAAATCAAACAAAGGTCGTGGTGGTATGGAACTAGAAATCAATTCGGGATGCCATCAGGTCTAGCCCTGGTGCATCTTCACCCCGCCTCATTGGTAGAACCAGGAGGGACGAGTAAGGTGCCTGTGTGGGTAAGAGACAGACTAAATCCAGCCAGAGAAGGGAAGCTTCAGTGGAAAGTCTGTCTACACCCCCACATAGAGCAGGAAGGGACGCCTCCGATGGAAGGAAGCAAAGGCACTGGTCACTGCTTTTTTCTTTCTTACAGAGGGGAAGTACTCAAAGTTCCAGACTCACACCCTTGGATTGTGTCCTGAAAAACTGGGATAAGTTTGACCCCCAGAGTTTAAAGAAGACACGCCTGACTTTCTTTGGCAAATCTGCATGGCCACAATATACACTGGAAGGTGGCAGACGATGGCCGGTTGAAGAGTCTCTTAATTACGATATTGTTTTACAACTAGACCAGTTCTGTAGAACACAAGGGAAATGGGTACAAGTGCCATATGTGTTACTCTTTTTCTCTTTGAGAGATATGCCAGACTTATGTCCTAAGGGTACAGATTTGGGTATAAAGCCTTCAGCTCCCTCCTGTCCTCTTACTCTGCCTCTGCCTCTGTATCTAGGGCTCACAACTGAGCAAGATGAGGGTCAAGGAATCCCTCCAGGAAGGGTTGCCTCAGTCTCGATAGAAGTTCAAACAACCCCAATTCCAAGGCAGCCTCAGACTACTTTGGTTTCAATAGGAACTCAGACAGTCAAATTAGAGGAGGCACAGACAATCAAAACTAAGGATGAGACAGAGAACAAGAAAGAGGATGAAGATGAAAAAAAAAGCAGGTTTCTCTAAACTATCCCTGGGAATGTATGCAAAGGGTAGCTAGAGGGGCTGAGGAACAGCCACAAAACTTACTGCCTCTCGAGGAAGCCCCACCTTGGGAAAAATAACCAATCCATAAGCCCTTTTCTTACCCAGAGGTACAACAGATAAAGAGAGATGTTGGAGACTATCTAGAGGATCCAGAAAAGTATATAGATGCCTTTACAGGACTAACTTTACTTTATGAGCTTACTTGGAGAGATGTAATGTAAATCTTGGGAGAGATGCTGACTCCTGACTTGAGAGTTCAAGTTTTGGGGGAAGCTACTGCTTTTGGAGATGAATGACTTGAGCGTGAGGCAAGGAGGAAAGAGGGAACATGAAATAGCTCTCCTCCCTATGGGGAGCCAAGCAGTTCCCATAGCAGAGACAAACTGGGACTATAACATGGCTAAAAGAAGGTGGGGTCAGAACCACTTTGCCAGATGTATTCTTGTAGGACACAAGTGAGCACGCTAAGACTTTAAGCTATGTTAGGTTGGCTGACATAGAACAGGGAGAGAAGGAAACTCCTGATAAACTCCTGGTAAATTTCTAGATAGACTACAGGAGGCTCTCTGCAAGTTTACTGATGTTGATCTTGAAAGTGCAGAGGAGAAATGATCTTAAAAGATACATTTCTCACTCAGTCAGCTCCAGATATCTTCTGTAAGCTACAAAAACAGGCGTTAGGACTTAATCAGTCTTTAGAAAAACTGCTTCAGCTGGCTCAAACAGTATATTACAGTAGAGAATATGAGGAGGAAAATAGAAGGCCAAAAAAAAAAAAAGACCAGGGAAAGACTGAAGCCCCAACAATGGCTGTTAGATCCGCTCTGAAGCAGCCTGAGGAAAAATGCCCAGAAGAACCCAGGTGAAAAGGGATGGGCTTGCTATTACTGTGGAAAAGAGAGGCATCTCAAGCAAAGTTGCTCTCAGGCACCTAAGCTGCCCCTGGCTCCCTGTCCAGTCTGTAAAGGGCCACACAAGAGGAGAGACTGCCCCAAGAGGTGTCAGTCCAAGGGGTCAGGGTCTCAGGACAATCAGAACTGAAGGTGCCCGGGGGTCCCCACACAAGCTCCCATTATAATAACACCTGAGGAACCCCGGGTATGAATAACTGTGGGGGCCAATCAGTCGATTTTCTTTTGGACACTGGGGCAACTTTCTCTGTGCTCACTGAAGCCCCTGGTCCACTTTCCTCCTGATCCACTACTGTAATGAGACTGTCAGGACCAGCCAAACGCTATTATTTCAGTCATCCTTTAAGCTGCAACTGGGACTCTGTGCTGTTTTCTCCTGAGTTTGTGATCGCGCTGGAGTCTCCCTCACCCCTTCTGGGGAGGGATATACTGAGCAAGGTCCAGGACTCTGTTTTCATGAACATGGAGCCTGCTCTTTCTTTCCCATTAATTGAACAAAATGTAAATCCTAAATTGTGGACTGATGGAAAAAATGGTGGATTGAGCACAAAATGTTGTTCCTGTCATTATCAAACAAAGACCCTCACCTATTTCCACATCAAAAGCAGTACCCACTAAAGCCCGAGGTTAAGGAAGGGTTAAAACCCATCATTGAGAATTTAAAGGAGCAGGGGCTATTAATTCCATATAATAGTCCATGCGACACTCCTATTTTGGGTGTGAAAAAGTCAAATGATAAATGAAAACTAGTTCAAGCTTTATGAATAATAAATGAGGCTGTGGTTCTTTTACTCATATGCCAAAAACAAAAGTATTTTCTTGCTTACAGGTCTGGGAGGACACATACTGGATGGATTGAGGCCTTTCCCTACCGTAGTGGACAGGCTAAGGAAGTTATAAAAATTTTAACCCATGAAATTATTCCCAGGTTTGGGCTGCTGCAGAGCCCCAGAGCGACAATGGTTCTGCCTTTAAAGCTGCTGTAACTCAAGGGATGTCAAAAGCTCTAGGAATAAATATCACTTACACTGTTCCTGGAGACCCCAATCTTCAGGGAAGATAGAAAAGGCTAAAGACATTATTAAGATATATCTGCATAAATTAACTCAAGACTCAGGACAATTGGCTTAAAGTTCTACCCCTAGCTTTAATGAGGGCTCGGACTGCCCCTAAAAAAGGACTGTCCCCCTTTGAAAGTATCTATGGAAGACCGTTCTTATGCACAGACATTGTTATAGACCCTGAAGCCTTAGAGTTAACTAACTATGTGACTCAGCTTTCAGCCTTTCAAGAGACATTATGGACACTCCAGGAGGTGACTCCTGACCCAACCTTTGAGTCAAATAAGTCACTGTTTAACCAGGCACCGAGGTTCTGATAAAGACTTTGAGATCTGGAGGCCAATCTCTCGAGCCCCTCTGTGAAGGCCCTTACCAGGTTATTCTTTCTTCTCCCACAGCTGTCAAGGTACCAGGAATTGATTCCTGGGTGCACCACACTCGAGTTAAAAAGTAGCACCCTGACCAAAACTAAACAATGTCATTTTATGTCTTTATCCTCTATGCTTTCACCTTTTACTTTTCAGATGGGCCTGATAATCTATGTGGGCCTACTTCTGCTGACTCCAAAAGTCCTGAGTCTGTCATTTGACCCTCAAGACAATGCCTTCCTGTTCTGGGCTCATTCTTACACTGCATCCCACAATTGGGTCTGCAGAGCACATCAGTTAAAGGTTTCCCATGGTGGGTTTATCCATTTCAAGGAAAAGACTTTCTTCAACTCTATGAATATCTTCACCAACAACAATCACGTGTGATGCCTCTCTTTTATCTGATGATATTTGGCAATCCTAAAATGGACTGGTGTAACATTTTGTACCTTAACTATGGACATAATATGACTTTCAACTTTGATTATACATTATCTTGGTTTAATGACTATTTTGCTGCATATAAGAAGTTCAGGTCCTCCCTTTGCCTGGCCAAGCACTCTTTGGGACTGAACCCTCAGTCACACTGGTTTGCTCCAAACAGGACCTACTGGATATGTGGCTCTTACATATGGGCATGGCTTCCCCCTGGTTGGATACGGAGATGCACCCTAGGTTTACCTTTTACTCATGACTTCATATTTTCAGAGCTTCCAGAGAAACCTGCTAATCTGCCACACCTTAAAACTCACTGGGCAAGGTCTGTATTTCACTGTTATGATTATCTGGCTGCAGTATTCATTCCCTCTCTGGGAACTACAGATGTTATGCTACGAGTTGATGCTCTGACTAACTTTACTCAACAGGCTTTACTAGATTCTCAAAAAGTTATTTCAGTCCTTAATGCTGAACAAATACAAATTAGAAAAGTGGTTTTACAAAACAGATTGGCCTTAGATATACTAACGGCTGTACAAGGAGGACCTTGTGCTATTATTCATACCCAGTGTTACTCACTTTACTAAACACATGAACAAGATGATTCAGGCTATGGATCCTCCTGAAGCCTCAGTCACCTCACTTTGGGAAATGTTAACTAGCTCCCTGTGATGGAAACCTATCTTAATTGTAATAAATCTAATTGTTCTGTTTTTACTATTTGCTCCCTGCATCTGTAACCATGTAACTGGGTTTGTTTCTAACCATTTGAAAGCTTTTAAGTTACAAATAGTTGTCCAGGCTCCTAAGAGTCCCACAGACTCCTCCAACTATTATTTGGGGCCCCTGGATCAGAGACCCTCAATATGAGGGTTAGGAGAATATGTTGCCTCAACAATTTAGGGATGATGTCCTTCAACAGCAGGAAGTAGTTATGGAATGAAAATGATGCCCCTTTCCCTTGGCAACATAATTCTCCTAAAAGAAAAGGGGGGAATGAAAGAGTCAGTTCCTAGGCAGGTTGATAAGAAATCCAGAGGTCCCCGAGGAGGGAGGGGTCTGGAATTCTCGAGGAGGAGGAAAGGACAAACATTTTGTTTATTTCTCTCTATTCCTTAGTCTTAGTCACATGAAACTTTTTTTTTTCTTTAACCCTGGAACTGATGATTACACAACAAACAACTCAGTTTAAACTCTGTACTAGGTATTATATAACAACAGTGTATCCTGCTTGAGGACAGTTTCTCCTTCCTGAAAACGTTCTGAATAATCCTGATATCTTAGAATGTATGCTATGGGAGTGGGTCTGGTAGGATTTTCCTATTATTAAGTTTTAATCCTGTTGTCCTAAAATGCAAGTTGTGGGAGTGAGTCTGGTAAAATTTTTACAACCTTGATACATTCTTTTGATTTGTAATAACTAATTTAAAAAAGTATATAATCCCCTTGCTAAAGACTAGTGGGGGGGCGCTCTCCATTTCCCTTCTGAGGTCTATGTCAGAAGCTTTCTCTGTCCCTTTTTATACTTTAATAAAACTCTGCTATACAAAAGCTCTTGAGTGATCAAGCCTGGTCCCTGGTCCCAAAGTTAAATCTTCTTCTTCAGAGATTACAGATCCAACACTGTTCACCGTAAGCTCTCAGTCTCTTACATCTCCTGCATTGGCAGACAGGTTTTTTACCACTAGTGCCACCTGGGAAGCCCCAGTAGAGAAAAGGGAAGGCTTGATAATGTGGCGGCATCCTTGCCCCCAGTTGAATCCTATGTTGACAGAATAAGCCTCAAAATATCTTGCTCAACCACCAACCTCATTTGAAAATTAGCATCCATTTGGTGTCATAAATGTGTATTATAATGACCACACAATCAATCTAGCTGCTGATAGTACCAGAGAAAACATTGTCATGATCTGAAACATAATTCTGATTTATAATGTCAATCTTGAAAAGTTCAGTGTTAGATTCTTCATAAAAAATACTTTGGTACATTTTCTTAGAGCTACCGTATGACCCTGCAATCCCACTCCTGGCCATATGTTGGGAGACAAACATGGCCCAAAAGGGTATACGTACCCCAGTATTCATTGCAGCACTGTTTACAATTGCCAAAACTTGGAAGCAATGTAAATGTCCATCAACAGAGGAATGGATAAAGAAGATATGGTACATATATACAATGGAATATTACTCAGTCATTAAAAACAAAATAATGTCACTTGCAGCAACACTGGTGGACCTAGAGATTGTCATACTGAGTGAAGCAAGTCAGAGAGAGAAGTAGAAACATTGTATGACATCCCTTATGTGTGGACTCTAAAAAGACATGATACAAATTAACTTATTTACAAAACAAAAACAGACTCACAGACTTAAAGAATGAACTTATGGTTGCTGGGAGGAAGAATAGAGGGAGGGGATAGTCAGGGAGTTTTGGTTGGACATGCACACACTGCTATATTCATGTTGATATCTGTTAGAAACCAACACAATACTGTTAAGCAATTATCCTTCAATTAAAAATAAACAAATTTTGAAAAAATAAAATGGATAACCAACAAGGTTGGTTATAGCACATGGACCTCTGCTCAATGTTATGTGGAACCCTGGACGGGAGGGTATTTGAGGGAGAATGGATACACATATATGTATGTCTGAGTCCCTTTGCCATCCACCTGAAACTATCACAACATTGTTAATCATCTCTACCCCAATACAAAATAAAAAGTTTTAAAAAAAAGACTCAAGGCAGCCAAATAAATAAATGAAAAAAATATTTTGTTACATTTTCAGATTTATCCTCATCATCTAGAAGTTCATTTTATGATGGTGATTTTGAGCTTTGACTTCAGCTTGGACTTACTATGATTTTTTAACACTGGCTTTTGAATATTTGGCCAAAATGTGTATTCAGTGACCTATAATAAAAACCACATATGATGGGGAATAGATAACCCCTGCAGTGTTTGGTAGAGGTTTGTGGCTCCAAATCTGAATAAAGGGAAATCTCAGTAAGGTTTTTCTTTTGTTGTTGTTTCCAGAGGAGGGCTGGGATTGATGGGAAGATGTAATTTAGGGAATAAGTGAGATGGCGTCTCCCTGACAGATGACATGGATCAGGAGGTGGGGAGAGGGTATGATTACGGGGAGGCACATTTTGTATCTTAACAGGCCAAGCAGCACTGAGAAGAGACCCAACAATGAACCTAATGATACTGCAGTAACAAAATTAAATCTCCTTCTCATATAGGGTTTCAGGCAGGACCTCCTCATTCCAGATTTGCCTTTAGACCAAATGCTATCAGCATGAGGATTGGAGATGTTTGGGTATCTACTGACAGATGCAGGAATTAATTAAGCATAGTATTGGAGGTGCTATGGGGCTACAAGGATTAGAATCCCCAGGGTCACCATGTTACCAGACCAAGCCAGCACTGAGAGCCCAGACTCTGCCCCCCACAGCCACTTGCCAGCCTGTCTATCTTGCTCAGTGTGGAGATCAGCTGTCCAGACTCCTAATTGCTAACCAGCTGCTTACTTCTCCTCATTGTTCACAGAGATATTTGAAGCAGAATAAAATTTACCTTCCAATTATGTAGCATGCCTAAATTGCTCTCTACAATTCCTGAAACTATCTGAGTATTTGTTGAGCATCTAACCTGAAAAAAAAAATTGATATTCAAAAGCACTTGGCATTATCATAGAACAAGGTGGTTAGGAGTATGAAATATGGATTCCCACACTGCTTGAAATCCTGACTCCTTCAGCTCTTTGACCTTGAGCAAGCTATCAAAAAAAATTTCCGAGCCCTAGTTTTCCTCATATATAAAATGAGATTAAAACTCTTACAGGACAGATGAACTGCAGCTACCCATTTTTTTTTCAGCTGGAGTTCTCAAGTCTCCTCAAACTCCTGGTCATTTAACTGGCCTCACCCACCTCATTAAGGTCTTTGAATTGTTCTCCTGGTAGAAAAGATTCAAATTGGAGGAAGGATGTCAATTTGTCATAAGCCGTGTTCATTCTGGACTCAGAATTCAGGCATATTAGGAAGCAGCTAGGGCTTCCCTGGTGGCTCAGACTGTAAAGAATCCACCTGCAATGCGGGAGATCTGAGTTTAATCCCTGGGTTGGGAAGATCCCATGGAGGAGCGCATGGCAACCCACTCCAGTATTCTTGTCTGGAGAATCTCCATGGACAGAGGAGCCTGGCAGGCTACAGTCCATGGGGTCACAAAGAGTCAGACACAACTGAACAAAATAAGCACAGCACAACCCAGGGTCTATTTAAGGGCAGGCTGAGGAGATACAGGAAAGATCACCCCCCAAAGAGAAAGCACTGTTCAAACAGCCTGACTCAAGACTGAGGGGCCAGTAGATTTAGAGAATCACCAGAATTCTGACCATAAATATTTTAGTTACATCTTAGTGCATTCAATGATGCAAAGCATACCCTATTATAGTATTTGCCAATCTGGAGATTTATGAGGTTTTAGGGAGGTATCCCTCTCAGGTGTCAAAGGCTTAATGTATTATCTTATAGAGTCTCTCTATTCTTTTAAATAACATTTAAGTTGGTTTCCAAACTCTGGGATAACAGGAAGCTTACATAAGCTACTAAAGGCAACTGAAATCCATAGCAAACAGTAAGTTATTTGCTTAGATTTCTTGGGCAGGGGATGTTTCCATCAGGTTATGTTAGAACAGCATCTACCTGAGCAGAGAAATTTATTTCTGTATTTACTGAGAGCTTCCTATGAGTAAGGTACTAAATAAACAGTGTGATTAGACAAGGGGTTACAAAGTCAGCAAGATATGAGTCCCACTTTCAGGCAATTTGTACTTTAGTTTGACTAAAAGTAACAATAATAGTTTATATCTCTGTGACAGTTTACATTTTTCAGAGTTTTAATACCTATTCTCATTTCATCCTCAAAGGATTCCCATGACCACTTTAAAGATGAGGAAACTGAGGTTCCAAGAAGTAAAGACATTTTTTGCATGTCATGAATTGAATACATAACCACAATCAAACACAAGTCTTCTGACTCTTGGTTGAACTGTCTCATGCATTATAGCTGCATCTTAAAAATAAAAATCTATGATTTTGCTTTATCAAGGTAGAAGGGAAGGAGCAGAAAAAAATTTTTGATTGATTTCCCCAATCAATCAGGGCCCAGTTGGGGGCTGTTATAGTCCATCTGGCTCTGACAAAAAAGCTATCAAGGAATGAGTAGAAAAAGAAAACTGTTTTTCTACCATCCAAAGGAGCCACCCGGGAAGCCCCAAAGAAGGAAGTGGAAAAAAACAGAAAGTATTAAGAAGACTTGAACTAGAATCAATGGTGTGATAACATACTCTCTTAGAGTATCTTTCTTGTTTACCTTTATATGTCCCAGTGCCTGCCACAGGGCCTGAGACATAGTAGGTATAGACACTCAATAGAAAATGTGTTGTGTAAATAAAATATCGATGGGAGCAAACATAACCATGAAACATATCTTAGTACATATTGTAATTTCAAACATGGTAAAGAAGGAATCACAAAGCAATAGGGATTAGGTGTTTAACACAAGAAGTTTGGGGAATTAACTACTTGGAGAAAATCAAGTTACAGTCTTATTTTATAATATAATCTCATGCTGTGCTCAGTCACCCAGTCGTGTCCGACTTTTTGTGACCCCGTGGATTGTAGCCCACCAGGATCCTCTGTACATGGGGATTCTCCACACAAGTATACTAGAGGGAGTTGTCATGCCCTCCTCCAGGGGATCTTCCCAACCCAGGGATCGAACTCAGGTCTCCTGAATTGCAGGCGGACTCTTTACCATCTGAGCCACCAGGGAAGCTCAAGAATCTTGGAGTGAGTAGCCTATCCCTTCTCCAGTTGATCTTTCTGGCCCAGGATTGAACTGGGATCTCCTGCACTGCAGGCAGATTCTTTACCAGCTGAGTGAGCTACCAGGGAAGCCCCAATATAATCTCATAATGTCAAATAAATGCCATATTAATCAAGGAGTCACATGCCAAGAACAAAACTATTTTTTAAGGCAGAAACTAACTAGAAATTGTTATTTCATTAATTCCTAATTGATTTTCTAAATATAAAATAAGAAATCATACTGTAAACAGCTAATAGCAAGATTACATAAAAAGAAGATTTGGTTCTTGATTTTAAGTTTTTAAATTTCTCTATGTCCAAGAACATCATGAATGTCATTTATTAGCTAGGAAATATATTAACAATAAATAAAAACAGATATTAATAATTTAGCATATCTAAAATATAAAAAGCATCACTTATATAAAGAACTAAAGACTCAATAAAAAAAATAAACTAAGAAAATGGTCAAAGACATAAAAAACTAATTTATAGAAGAAAAAATGGAAAATAGCTGAAAAAAAATTCAACCTCACTGTTAATCAAAGAAATAAAGGGACACTGAAATATTCTTATGTATTTGTTAAAATTTAAATTATAATGCTCAATACTGTCAAAAGTGTGATGAAACGGCCCTCCTATAAATTGATGGAATAAATTAAAATGGCACAAACTTTCTAGAAGGCAATTTGGCCATTGTAATCAGATTTTTTAATGTACATAGACTATAAATCAGTACAGACATACTGTGGGTTGGGTTCCTAACCACCACAATAAAGCAAATATCATGATAAAGTGAGTCACACAACTTTTTTGTTTCCCCAGTACATATAAAAGTTATATTTACACTATACTGTGGTTTATCAAGTGTGGAATAGCATTATGTCTAAAAAAGACAATGTACATACCTAATTTTAAAATATTTTATTGCTCAAAACTACTAACCATCATCTGTGCTTTCAGCACAGTCATAATCTTTTTCCAGGTTGTCTTGCCTCAATGTGGATGGTTGCTGACTGATCAGAGTCATGGTTGCTGAAGGTTGAGGTTGCTGTAGTAATTTCTTAAAATAAGAAAATAGTGAAGTTTGCTGCATCAATTGACTCTTCTTTTCATGAACAATTTCTCTGTAACAAGCAATGCAGCTTGATAGCATTTTATGTACAGTAGAACCTCTTTCAAAATTGCAATCAGTCCTCTGAAACCCTGCCACTGCTTTATCAACTAAGTTTATGCAATATTCTAACTCTTTTGTTGTCATTTCAACAGTCTTCACAGCATCATTGGCAGGAGTGGATTCCATCTTAAGAAACCACCTTCTTTGATCATCCATAAGAAGCAATCCTGTCCATTAAAGTTTTATTATGAGACTGAAGCAACTTAGTCATATCCTCAGGCTCCACTTCTAATTCTAATCCTCTTGTGGTTTTCACTCCACTGCAGTTTCTTCCTCCATTGAGTCTTGAATCCCTCAGTCATCTATGAGGGTTGGAATCAACTTCTTCTAAACTCATGTTAACGTTGATATTTTCATTTCTTCCCATGAATCATAAACATTCTTAATTTCAGTTCTTCTGCCCACTTTTAACCAGGTTTTTTTTTATGTAGAGTTAGTATGAGCTGTTTATAGTGTTAGTGTGTTATTCACTCAGTCGTGTCCAACTCTTTGCAACCCTATGGACTCTTAGCAACCTCTGTTGATACTTTACTGTATATCTCAGAATAGTGACATTGTAAGGGATTTTTTATTTGTTATTTTGCTTTCACTTTACTGGTTTAAAATTCTTTTCAAATGTTGGTAATTGAAAAATTATTTATTTAAGACTGTAAAGAATACTCAGAACTCTCTGGGCAATAGGATTACAAATATTCTTCATTTTCTTCTTGATAACTTCTCTGTATTTTTTCAGTATCTTTACAAAGAGCATGAATGATTTTTATTGAAAGGAAAAAAAGTTCTTTTATACACAAAGAAGATATGGGTACCTCTTGAGTGTGACATTTTATTTCAACATAGTATTTGTACAATTCTATGAAATATATTTTTAATAATAAAGATCTGGTCTGAATAAGCTAGAATAGATGAAGAGTTCAAAATGGGAACAAATTTGGCAGTGAGTCCCAGGTATCAAATATCCTTTCAGTTCTTTCCACAAGGAAAATGTGACAGAAATGAAGACTTGTTCCCCTCATTTTCTGTTCAGCTTCCATGGCAGACTGTGGGATGGAGAAGGCTTAGCTGGAGGCTTGCTGTTTTGTGCTCAGAATTTGAGGGACAAAGGAACAATAGTTAGGGTGTGGCTAAGTGGAGAGGTCTTAAGAGTAGTATTTATAAGGTCTGTACACATTTTTTTAAGATCCTACAAGTTAAAACAAAAAAAAATGTTGCCGTAAATAATGTGTTTATTTCACCTTTGTTTGAAATTTAAATAATGGTAAGCAACTTTTCAATAAAAAAATATCAAAAGGTAACAGTGGCTGACATATTGAGGGCTTGCTCAGTGTCAAGCACTGTATTAAATTTTGGCCATGCAGTTTTTCCTTAATCTGAACAGCAACCCTACAAGATAGGAACTATTTGAATCTCCATTTGAAAGATTTTGGAAAAATGAGCTCAAAGAGATGAAGTAATTTGTCTACATTCCTAATAAGCAGTAGATCTGAATTACCAGGTTTATCTGAAGTTAAGCTCCAAGCACTTTATAATATATTACCTAATATATCTACTAAAGCTAAAAAACAACAAAAATGCATTCACATGGTCACCAACATACTAACTAAAAAGTTAAATAGTAACACTGTTCTTAAAAGCCCAAAACAAGAAACTACCCAAATGAACATCAGCCATTTAACAGATAAATTGTAGTATATTTACACAGTGGAATCAATTATCTACAACTACATGCAACTAAGAGATACATCACGAACAAATAGGCTATCACAAGCATAACCTTGAGCAAAAGAACTCAGGCCCCAAAGAATGCGTGATTCAATGTATTTGTTCAAAACATGTGAAAGACAATCAAAACCAATCTATGGTTTCAAAATCAGGATAGTGATTACTCTTTGAGGTTGGGAGGTGGTGGCAGGCAAGGATAGTGGTACATGAGGGGTTTCTGAGATGCTTTTAATGTTCTATTTCTCGATCTGGGTCCTGGTTACAAGAATGTGCTTACCTTGTGAAAATAAATTTAGCTGTACACCTCCCATATATGTAGCTGTCTCTATAGCTAGTGATGCCAGAGGAAAACGTAGTTGGTGACAGACATCTAGTTTAGTTGCTACCATGGGGAAACCTAAAACACACTCCATGCACAAGAAAGTAGTACAAAGTGATAAAGGTGGGTTATGGAAATATTGATCTGATAATGATCAGCTTTCTGAGATATAAACAGTTAGCCCTGGGGAGTGACAAGTAATATGCCACAACAAGCTCACTTGGTTACTTTTCCATCAGAATTCAGAACCCCAGAGTGTCTGTTTGGACAGCAGGAAAGTGTTTGCTTTAATATCACCACCTGCAGAATGAAATTCAACCAATTAAGTTAGGAAATTGCCATTTGCAGATAATTATTATTTAGTTGGCTTCTAACTTCATAGCTCTGCAGCCATTTGAGGACAAGGTCTCAAAACTGCCACAGGGTGTGGTGTCGGAGTTGGTCTATTTTAACTTAATGATCTGGAAGAGGAAATAACCAGCATGGTAATGATATTGCAAACGATGCTAAATTGAGAGTGTTACAAATGCTAATAAAGGCAAAGGAACAAAATGAGAAGACTTTGCTGATAAAATCTGGGCTTTAGTGAATAATACCAGTGCATTGAATTCCCAAATCTCTACTCTAACAATAGATTCCTGAACACACTCTTTTGTGCTCAGAAAAAGTCTCATATCTAAAGATATTGAATATTCTATTTCAGTATTGCAATCCTAAATAAACTTTTACAATTATAGGATAGTATTAAATTTAAGGAAAAGTTGCAAAAAATATAGAGTCCCCATATACCCCACACCCAGTTTTCTCTATTATTAATATGTTACATTACTATGGTACATTTCTCACAGTTAATGAACCAATATTGATATGTTATTATTTATTACAGTTCATACTCTTTGCAGATTTCCTTAGTTTTTACCTAATGTTCCTTTTCTGTGCCAGGATCCCATCCTGGACACCATATTCTATTGGCAGTTTTGAGGACCACTGGTCAGATATCAGTATTTTGCAGGACGTCCTTCAGTTAGAATTTCTCTGATGTTTTGCTCATGATTAGACAAGGATTGTGGGTTTTGGGAAAGAAGACCACAGAAATAAAGTACCAATCTCATCACATCGTTTTCAGGGCACATACTATCAACATGATTTATCACTGCTGATTTTGACCTTGATCACCTGGCTAAGAAAGTGTTTGTCAGATTTCTCCAATGCACTTACTTTCTCCTCAACCCACAGCAAGATTCCATTTTTCTTATGGCTGAGTAGCAAGTATTCCATTGTGTGTATATGTTTCTGTATGTCTATGTATGTATGTATTTCACATCTTCTTTAACCATTCATAATTAATATAAGACAAAGGAGCAAAGAACATACAATAGAAAAAAAAATAACTTTTTCAATAAAGGGTGTTGGGAAAACTGGACAGACACATGCAAAATTTTAAATTAGAACACTCTTTCACACCATACACAGAAACAAACTCAAAATGGAATAAAGACTTGAATGTAAGACCTGAAACCATAAAACCCTTAGAGGAAAACATAGACAGTGTGCTCTTTGACACTGGTCTTAGCAATATTTTTCTAGATATGTATCTTCAGAAAAGAAAACAAAAGCAAAAATAAACAAAAGGGACTACTTCAAACTAAGAAGCTTCCGCTCAGCAAAGGAATCTTTCTGCTTTCTTTTGAAGGTGAAAGTAAAGTCGTGTCTAATTCTTTGCAACCCCATGGACTGTGTAGCCTACCAGGCTTCTCTGTCCATGGGATTTTCCAGGCAAGAATACTAGAGTGGATTGCCATTTCCTTCTCCAGGAGATCTTCCCAACCCAGGGATTGAACCCAGGTCTCCTGCATTGTAGGCAGACGGTTTACTGTCTGAGCCACCAGGGAAGTCCTGCTTTCTTTTGAGTCTTTTAATTAGTGTATTTTTGATCATTCACATTTAAGATGACTATTGATATAGCTGGATAAAGAATCCGCCTGCAATGCAGATGACACAGGAAATGTGGGTTAGATTCCTGGGTCAGGAAGATCCCCTGGAGGAGGAAATGGCAACCCACTTCAGTGTTCTTGCCTGGGAAATTCCGTGGACAGAGGAGCCTGGTGGGCTACAGTTTATGGGGCCACACAAAAGAGTCAGACACAACTAAGTGACTGAGCACATAGTGTTGAGTATTTTGTATGATTTCATTTTGTGTCCTCTCTTAGAGTATAAGTCATATTCAATTTTTTTAAAAATCCTAGTGATGATCCTAGAGTTCCCAATATATTCTTTTGACTCGTCTAATTTCATATCTAAATAACACTATATGATTTAAGTGTAGTCGAGTACCTTAAAATAGAGTATTCCAATTCTCCCCTCACATTTTTGTAACATTTCTGTCATTTATGCATTCATTTCATTTCAGATTTCATTTATTCATATGTTATAATCACTAAATGCATTGCTACTATTATTACTTTAAGTAGTCATTCTTAGATCAATTAAAAATAAAAAAATTAAAAGATTTTACTGTGTTTTCCGTTATTTATTTCCCAATGATCTTTCTTTTTGTAGATCCAAGTTTCTGACTTATGTCATTTTCTTTATACCTGAAGAACTTCTTTTGATATTTTTTGCAGGGTAAATCTGCTGGCAGTTAACTCTCTCAGTTATTGTTTGTCTGAGAAAGGTTTTATTTCTCCTTCATATTTGAAAGTTAATTTCTTTGAATATAGAATTCTAAATTGGTGATTATTTGTTTTTAAAACTTTATTTCATGCCACCTTTTTCTTGCTTGCATGGTTTCTATTTAGAAGACCACTATAATCCTTATCCTTATTTCTATATAGGTAAAGTATTTCTACTTCCATTGTAACCCCTCTCTCCAAATTTCTGGCTTCTTTGAAGAGTCTCTCTTTGTCTTGGGCTTTCTGTAGTTTAAATAGGATATGCCAAGGTATAGAGTTTTGAAGGGGGTTGCTTTTGTTTTTGTTTTGGAGGGGGAACTTTTTCTTGCTGGTGTTTTATAAGCTTCCTTGATTGGTGGTTTATGTACATTATTAGCTTTGGAAGGTTCTCAAACATAACTGCTTCCAATTGTTTTTCTGCTCCATTCTCTCTTTTCTATTAGTAATATTCCATTTACATGTATGTTACACAGTTTGAAATTGTCCCACAGTTCTTAGATGCTCTTTTCTGTTTTTTTCCCCACTGTTTACTCTCTTTGCACTTGAGTTTGAAAAGGTTTTATTAACCTATTTTCAAGCTCATTGAATCTTTCCTCTGTCAAGTCAAATCTATAGATGAGTCCATCAGTAGCATTTCCTTTTGATTCTTTCTAGAGTTTCAGTGTCTGTACTTAACATTACCCATCTGTTCTTGCATATTGTCTACTTTTTCTATTGGAGCCCTGTGGACAAAAAGAAATATTGTCTGCCATTTCAGTAAACAATGACTGTTGCCTGCCATCAAGCCATCAGCCACTGCAGACACCTCCCACAATGCACCCTGAGGGGAATTCAGGATAGAGAAAAACTAGATACTGGCCCTAGATAGTTCAGATACTTAGAAAAGGAAAAATTTCAATGAACCCAGACTCTTGCATCTTCCCATGCATAGAAAAGAACTAAAATCATTAATTTGAGATATCTGATTTTTGTGATTAGCAGAAATCTTTTGATGTTTCACTTCATGTTTTGTTTTGTTTCTTCAACAAAAACTCCTACATACCCTGTTGCTCCCTTACCTCTGTGGAATAGTTTTCTCAGAGCTATCTGAGAAGCTACCTCCCAGGCTATAGTCCTCAATAAAACCCTGAATAAAACATAACTCACAACTACTAGGTTGTGAAATTTTATAGTCAACAGCCCTTAAATATTAATCACTGTCATTTTAGATTGTCTAATAAATAAAACATCTGTATCATATCTGAGTCTGGTTCTTATGATTGCTTTATCTCTTCAGACTCTTTTTTATCTGGCATCCAGGCATGCCTTGTAATCTATTGTTGAAAACCAGACATATGTGTGTGTGTGTGTGTGCTCAGTCATGTCCGACTCTTTGCAACCCCATGGACTGTAGCCCACCAGGTTCCTCTGTCCATGGGATCTTCTAGGCAAGAATATTGGAGCAAGTTGCCTTTTCCTTCTCCAGGGGATTGTCCCAACCCAGGGATAGAACCCGGGTCTCTTGGGTCTGCTGCATTGGCAGGTGAATTCTTTACCACTATGCCACCCAGTAATAAGTACTGAGGCAAAGAGGCTTTTAATGTAAATATGATTGTTATTCTGGCTGGAAACTGGGCTCTGTGTAATGGTTTCTGTAGCTATAAGTGCCAAAGACTTCAAAATCCTCTAGTGTCTTTTCCTTCTCCAAAACAAAAACAAGGATACTTCCTAAAGTACTCCTCAAAGAAAGTATTTCTTGCTGCTCTTTTGGCTATAATTCACCCTTACTACACTAGAGCCTTGTTGTCATAAGTATTTAGGAAGTGAGCATTTTATAATGTTTTGCTTAAATCTCAGTGTTTTAGTGGTCCTGTGTCTCAGAGTTATAACTTTCACAAATATTTCTCCAGTGACATGGATTTTCCCCCTGCCTCTACTCTCTTCTTGGCTACAATATTCACAATCTATTTCCTAAGTGAAGCTCTGACCCTTGTTGATCATGCTTTTCTGCCCTAGGTAAGACAGGAGGGCTAGAGGAGCCTGGCTGAAGTGGGAGGAACACTCTTCCACCATTTGAGGTAAATATCAAGAAATGTCTTTTCCCCTCGAAGCTATAAGTTTTTGTTATGGAGAAGACCCTGGGATCATTTCACAAAGATTACTCTTCTCCTCCCCCTGCCAGAACCATGAGGGGATCTTTCTCCCATCTTCCCCAGGAGAATCTAGTTTGCCTCTGTAGGTAAATCCCACAAAATTGTGCAGCTCTTTAAGACTGCAACCCCGGGATTTTCTTACTCTCTAGCTAGTCCACACTCAACCTTCAGCAATTCACCAAAAATTACCATTCAAATGTTCCTATTAGTCTATATCTCCAGAGGCTTCTGCTCCATGTTAGCAGATCTCAGTTGTAACTACCTAGATGCACCTTTCTATACAGATTTCAGAGTAATTTGCCCCAGAAACTCAGTTCTCTGGTGGGTCCAAAAAAAGTTGTTGATTTTCAGTTTGTCTAGATTTTTTTCCTCATAAAAAGAGGAGTGAGGACTTCTAAGCTCTTTACATGTCAGAGCTGAAATCAGAGTCTGTCCATCATTGTATTTAAATCAAAGAATATGACTAAAAGATTCCCAATGTTATATTTCTAAGAGGGGCATTGGGAAACAACATTTATCTAGTGTCTGAAATTTTACCGAGTAATAGTTTAATCAACAAATAATTGTTGAGTGCCTACTATGTGCCAAGTACTATTCTAAGGGATGAAGCCACCTCAATGAATAAAACAAAGTCCCTTCCTTTATGAAACTTATATTCCAGTCAGTGAAAGACAAAAAATGATGATCTGTCCTGTAAAGTGAAATAAGAGTGGGTAAGGTTGATACTGAGTGATAGGATGGAGGCTGGAGGATGCTGTTTTAAAGAAGATAGACAGATTTGCATATGTGAAGTCCTGGGGTCCACCATCTCCACTATCCAGTTGTAAACAAAATGAAAAAGAAAGAGAAAGGAGAGGGGGGAAGAAGGAGGAAGAAGAAGATAGAAAAGCCCCTTTGATGAGAAAAAATTTGACAATACTCAAAGGAAATAAAGGAGTGTCCCTATAGAATATCTGAAAGAAAAGTATTTAGGGAACATAAAGAAGGCCAGTGTGGCTGGAGTAGATTATTTCAAGAGTCACAGGAGAGAAAGTGATAGGAAGTTTCATCATGTGGAGCCTCATTAGCCACCATAAGGATTTGAGTTTTCACTCTGAGTAAGATTGGAAACCACTGGAGAATTTTTCAAACGGAAGAATGGCATGAGTTCACACATTTTAAAAAATTGATCTGGCTGCTGCACTGAAAACAGATTGCTGCAAATGGGGAAGACAAGATGGAAGAAGATACAGAGACTATTGTAGGATGCTACTGGAATAATTCTGGCAAGAAATGATAGTGACTTTGGAATAATGAGATGTTGTTAGATTCTAGAATTATTTTGAAGGTGGAGCCAAAGGAATTACTAATGGATTGATTACATTATTTAAACTTCATAACAACCCTTAGTAGAATAAGGGTAATAATATTTATGAAACATGAAGAAAGTAACCAAGGAGATCTTACCTAGGTCCCTGAGCTAGTGAGTGACAAATCAAAATTCAAAGCCTAGTCTGTTGGGCTCTAAACCCCTAACTCTGACCCTCCCATTTCTAGCCTATTAAGGTTATGAGGGATCTTTGAGTTAGCCCAACACCTCATTTTACAGAAGAGAAAAAGTGAATAGGTTAAGAGACATACTTAAGGTTCTACAGTTAGCTAAGGGCAAGACTAAGACAAAAGACCCTGCCTAGTGATGCTTGAATGGGTCAGTTTCTACTCTGCTATACTGCCTTTTCCTCAGGTGAGTGGGAATAAACAGCCAAAGGTTGCAGGTAATTTTCAATTAAACCTCTGTTCACAGTAAAAAAAAAAAAGCTCTATTACAAAATCCACTGCATAATGGTCATTTTTGAGAAGGCATTACAAGACAGTGGTGATATTTACTGCACTGGACCCTGAACACTGCCTGTATTTTCAGTTATTAAAAAAATTATGCAATGTCTACTGTAAGTCTTTTTAAAAAGCAAAAGTAGAAAAGGAAAGAAAAAGCTAAGCAAACGAGATTTATGGAATCAACCAGTTCTAGCTGCCTAAGAAACATGCCAGGGCTGGCAAAATGGTTGACTTCCATGAGTTTTTATAGGATTCTTTGGGGATTTCTGTGCCAGTGGTATTAGCAGTTACTGTAAGACACTGCCTGTGACATTGTTCTGTTCATCTTAATTGGCTGTTTTCTCCTTGATAACATATTATTGAAGAAAAAAAAAACAAGAATGGCAATCCTGGAAATAAACTGGGGGCTTTTCCATTTGTAAAATACTTTTTTCACCTAATAAGATCCATTTGTCCTTCTAATTCAACTCAATCTACAATTTATTAAGCCCTGACTGTAGGCCAGAAATGGGAATAAGGGATTTATGCATTGTTTATTTAAATCCTCAAAACAGCCTTATGAGGTAGATATATTATTATCTCCATTTTATAGATGAAATGATAAAGTTTACTAAACTGCATGCCTTTCTTTGGTTCACAGAAAACCCTCAGTTTATCGCTACACTTTCAACTTCCACAAGTAAGTCAAGGATTACAGTGCTATGTGATATCTCTCTTCCACTATACTTTGAATGCCTTGAGGGCACAAACTCTTGCATTTCACTTAGTTCCATTTATTCCTCACAATAACTCCATAAGATATTGTTTAAATAGCCTCCTGTTTATCCCATTAGTGAGGGAGAAAGTCCCATCCTAGGGTAATGGGATGATTGATCACACAGTACCAAATACTGGACAGATGAAATTAACAGCAGTTTGCTAGTCACATGTATTTAGACCCCCCCAAGAAGAAGACACCACACTATGCAGGCCCACATGAGGGATACACTTGGGAGCAGAGTGAACCATTATGTGCTGCAGGAGGCAGGCTTTGTAGTGTCAAGATGGTGGGATGGCCCCTGGTTCCCACACTACAATTGTGTAATCCCACAATTGTGTAATTCCATGGCTTGGCAGAGAACTGGAACCCACTAATCATGGACAGGCAGGAACTTGGTCCCTATGATAAAGAGGGTTGCTTGCCTAGGGGACCTTATTCACCAGAACAGAGTTGGGAGGGAATTTGTGGTTAGTCCTTTCAAAGCCCTCACAATTTTATCTGATGTCAAGGTAGTATGTAATACAGAGCCTTAATTTTAAGCCTGACACCACAGACAGGCATCATTATCTTCAATTTTAAAATAAGGAAACGGAGCTCAGAATCATGCATAGAGTCACATAGCCACTAAGAAGTTGAGGTTAAACTCTGGTCTGTCTGACCTTAAAAAGCATATTTGGCTTGCAAATTGTTAATGGTACATCTTCAGTTTCTAACAAAACTTTCAATGTGACTTCTGAGAAGTATGAGAGTGGAAAGGAAACAATATATCATTTTCTGGCTAAATTCAATGTACAACACAATTTTTTCACCCATATGCCCAAGTCACCAGCATTTGGTTGGAAGGAATCACGACAAATGCTTTGCAATCAAGGGGCAGAGAGACCCACTGTTGGTTCATGCCAAGGTTCCCTCGCCTGCCTGTTGCCTATTTAGGCCATTTACTATGAATCTGTCCAGTCTAGTTCAGTCTCAGAAAAAATACAGGTATAGCTTAGCTAAATTAGCATGGAGATTTTAATATGCATATTACTGTTCTTGAATGTTTTGACTATCGTTTATCCATAATAACTTCATCCTTTTGTTTTAAATATTTTAATAGGTGTTGTTTTTCTTCTTGTATTCTTATTTTCTTAAATCTCAAGTTCTCCTAGACCCCATTTTCAGCTTCAGTGTGTTTTGCTATCAATAATGAACCTAATTCGTAAAATATATAGTAGGGTTTCTTCTTTTTTCCCCCTAAATTTACTGAGTCATTTAATTTCAATCAAGAAATGTGAGACAGAATAACTGTTGTTCTTGCAAATTTCCTGGAGCAATTATCTTAATTGTGATAACATTGGAGTAAGGGTAGTGACAAATAGGGGTCCCACAGGGCTGCTGTTTATGGATTTTGAAATATAAACACTAATTTATAGGCACAAAGTATGTAGAGATTTTCTAACTAAATGGGTAACATGCAGAGTTTAATAATACCAAAAAACTGCATTATACATGAGTTGGCTTTTTGGCTGTATACGGTCTTCAGAACCTGGTAACCATGAGGAACAAAGACCTCAAGACTTTGAAGCTAGTCATCTATTCCAATGCATGATAGTCACAGGGCCCAAAAGGAAAATGGGTGACAAGCAAAGCAGCAAGGTAGTAACTGGCATCACTCCCCATAAAACACCATGAAAGTTGAGATAAAGGTAAAATGTATTATCAAAGTACCAGAATCTCCTGATGATAGAGCAAAAATAAATATGCAATCATTGACTCAGCAATGTCATCTCTAAGAATCTATACCAAAAATACACTGTCAAAAATATACTTTTTGTAATAGCTAATGCCTAGACACAACACAAATAAATATCCATCACCAAGAGAAGGATTGAATAAAATATGGTATATCTACCTAATGGAATCCCATGCAACTTTAAAAAGGAATAAGACTATCTCTACATACAGCTAGATGGAGAAAAGTATTAGTATGTAGTATGCTAATAAATGGAGGAAGAACTATCATAGAAGAGACTTCAGAAACAAAACAACCAAATACAATGTGTGAACTTTGTTTGTATTCTGATTTTATCTACTACATGAGACTACTAGGGGAAATTAAACACAGACTAAACATCAGATGAGGGCTTCCCTGTGGCTCAGCTGGTAAAAAATCCCCCTGAAGTGCAGGCGACCTGGGTTTGATCACTGGGTCAGGAAGATCCCTTGGAGAAGGGAACGGCTACCAACTCCAGTATTCTGGCCTGGAAAAGTCTATGGACTGTATATGCATGGGGTAGCAAAGAGTTGGACATGACTGAGTAACTTTCATTCACTCAAACATCAGATAATAAAGAATTACTATTAACTTTGTGGGTGTGATAATAATATTTTGGTCATTTTCTTAAGACATGAGATACTGGTATATTTTTTTAATCAATTATCTGAAGTCTGGTTTTTGCTTTTGAAATACTCCAGTAAACAAAAGGTCAGTGGTGGCAGAGAATAGTTGAAAGTAAAACAACAGGTGTTGATAAATGTTGAAGTTGGATGGAAAATACTCTTTTTTTACTTTTGTATATGTTTAAAAATTACATAATAATAAGTTGGGTTTTTTTTAAGTGTTAGGGCTTCCCATATAGCACAGTGGTAAAGAATTTGCCTACCAATGCAGGAGATATGGGTTCAATCCTTGGATCGGAAAGATCCCCTGGAGGAGGAAATGACAACCCACTCCAGTATTCTTGCCTGGGAAATCCCATGAACAGAGGAGCCTGGTGGGCTACAGCCCATGGGGTCACAAAGAGTCAGACACAACTGAATGACTGAGTGCACACACACACACACACACACATATACACAAGTATACTATATATGGAGAGATATAGAAATAGAGATGGATAGAGAGACAGCTATTCCTTGGTCCCACCCAAGAGATCCTGAATCAGTTTATCTGGGGCAAGATTTGGGAATCTGAATGTTTTTTAAAGGTCCAAAGTTCTTTAGTATTCTCATTAATCAAGTAATAGGATGTAGCATTTGGGGGTTAAAAATCAAGGATTATGATTATTATAAATCCATACTGTTAAAGCCATGATTGATAAAATTTCTTTCTCAGATAATTCTAAAAACCCTTCAGGATGCTTAAGTGACTTAGGGTTACATGAATAACATGGATTTTTATCTCAGCTTACTCTGATGTTCACATCTGCTGATTAATAGAGAATCATGGTTGACAGAACGCCAGACACAGACATAATATACTTAAGTCAACTTGAGGGCAGGGCCAGCATCATCTCTGTCTTTTATAAATGCTCATGGTCTCTGCCATTTTGAAGGATTATAGAGAAGTTAATATGTATATTTGTGCAAGTGTTTCTGAGCCCTCAAAGAAAGTCCTTCAATAAAATCCAAGGTTATTAGTGGTGAAAGTGAAAAGTAAAAATGTTAGTCACTCAGTTGTGTCCAACTCTTTGTGACTCCGTGGACTGTAGTCTGCCAGGCTTCTCTGTCCATGGGATTTTCCAGGCAAGAATACTGGAATGGGTAGCCATTTCCTCTTCCAGGAGATCTTCCTGACTCAGGGATCAAACCTAGGTCTCCTGCATGGCAGGCGGATTCTTTACCGTCTGAGCCAACTGGGAGTCACTCAACCAGTGGGCTCATTAGCTGAGGAAGCAAAGCCTAGATTGGTGAATGGTATCATCCCCACCAGCATCAGAGAAAACGAAAGGTGAGAAAGGGACGAAAAGGGAGGCTTGCTGGGGTGGAATTGCCCAGTCACCTTTTTCATGTTTGAAAGAGGAAAGACATGGAGTCTAGCAATGTTACACACCCCTGCAGCTTCCTTTCACATACAAAGGGCAGTGTTTGAACCGGAAGTTTAACCACACCAACCTACAGAAAGAAGAAAGAAAAAGAACTTACGTGTATTTTTATTTTGCTGTGAGTTTTTTAAATCCATTTCTAATTATTTTTTAAGCAAGGCTGAGCCAGCAGCAAAGTTTCTCTAAAGCATTTTATCAAATGGCTTATTTTAACTCTTTTTCAAAATGAAACTGTAGAACTTTCTGTCTGGGAAATCTTTTCTTTAAAAAAATGTGGCTGGTGCTTGCAAGTCACTTTAGAAATCTCCACTGTCCTGGAGTGTTCCCCAGCAAACTCAGCCTTCTTGATGTCTTCAAGATGGTTTTGTGCTGGATGCTGCCTCCAATTAACAAAGCTCGTTAGGGATTGACATGTAAATTCAGAGTGCAAATTTGTTCATTTGCAATGAGAAATAAAACTTCTAGATGGATTGAAAAAACCCTTCAATATTGGTAGAACCAACAGCCATTCAACAAATATGTATTAAACACTGTAGTAAGCTGAATAACAACACTCAAAAATAACCCGTCTTAATCACTGGAATGTGTAAATGTTACTTTATTTGGGAAAAGGGTATTTGCATTTTGAGATGGCAAGATTATCCTGGATTTATCCAAGTGGGCTCTAAATGCAATCACAAGGAGAGAAATTTGACTGCACATTCACAGAGGAGGCCATGTGAGGATGGAGTAGAGAAAGATTTGAAGATGGTGGCCTTTAAGGTTTGAGTGATGTAAGCAAGAGCCAAGGAATGCAGGCAGCTACCAGGAGCCACAAGAGACAAGAAATGGATGCTCCCTGAAGGGAATGAAGTCCTGATTTGATAAAGACCTTGATTTCATCCCAGTAATACCAATTTCAGATTGCTGGCTTTCAGAACTGTCAGAGAATGAATTTCTGTAGTTTTAAGATACCAAGTGTATGATAATTTGTAATAGCAGCTATAGAAAACTAATATAAGCACAAACTGCATGTCAACTGTGTGCACATGAGGAATACAGTGGCCACACAACCTATACTGTCTCTATCTTCATAGATCATCACAGCAGGTAGTGGAATGGTATATGATTTGATGATATCAGGCCTCAATAATTTTTGTATTCCTGCCACAGTGGGTTTATATAATTTGCAGGCAGACTGATGCCAAATGGAAGGGCCTTTATTTCCTCCAGACAATTCTCCAGTTTCTTCTTTCATACACTAAGCTAGCCATCCCATATACGATATGGTTTAGATTTTACCTACTTACTGAATTCTTGAGGCACCACCTCGTATAGCTGTCTTTCACATTACATTTAATATTATAATGTTTACAATGAACAAAATCATAGATGTTGGGCACTGGAACAGGAATAGTTTTCACATTTTATGACACTTTTGGCTGAGACCTTCCATTCAGCAAAGGGACCTGTGACCTAGACAAACATTCTGGACATTTTGCAAATCATTAACTATAGTGTCCCGTTGACCATACAACAAACTGTTAGGTATGGTGCGCTGCCTTGCAAATTATGATACATTTCCGTACACTGGGTTTAAAGATGCCTTGTGAGCTATAAAATATCTAAGATGGACTGTGTTTATCACAGTTAACAAATAGAATTTTATTGAAGTATAGTTGATTTACAATATTGTGTTAGTTTCAGGGTATAGAAAGCCAATCAGTTATATGTACACATATATCCACTCTTTTTTAGATTCTTTTCCCATATAGGTCATTACAGAGTGCTGAATATTGTCCCCTGTGCTATACAGTAGGTCCTTATTAATTATCTATTTTATATATAGTAGTGTGTACATGTCAATCCCAATTTACCCCTCTCTCCTTTCCCCGCTGGTAACCATAAGACTGTTTTCTACATCTGTGACTCTATTTGTATTTTGTAAATAAGTTCATTTGCACTATTTTTTTTAGATTCCACATATATGTGATATCATATTTGTCTTTCCCTGTATGACTTACTTCATTCAGAACTTTTTGCTTCAGTTGATAAAGTCTTGGTACCCGAGTCCAAGAAAAACCACCCTCCTTTGCCTCTGACTTCAATGATGTAATCCAAACCAGGCCTTCTCCCCCAGTGCAGGTACGAGGTTGTTTATCATCCAGTATCACAAACAGAAAAATTGCCCAGGGTTTATCCTCCACTATCACAATCCAAATGTGGAGCTTCAAGGACAAAAGAGAACACAGGCAGCTCACACAGCTAACTTCACTACAAGCTTGGGAAAGGGAAAATTACCATATTCCTCTCGTATGACTTCCTGTCTCCTGCAGTTTCTGTATTGTACCACCAGTCCACATTTGCTGTTAAGAAATGAGCTTAAGTCATTCATTTCTTTAATTCCCTCTAGGATTTGTAAGGTTTTGCATGGGTTTCAGATACTTATACTGGAGTCAGTAGTCCTAGAGAAGTGGTTTGAATGACAAGGTAAAGAGAATAGAGTTTGCCTATTTGACTTTTCTGCTTTCATAGGCTTTGAAAAAGCATGGACTGAAGATGGCAGAATTCTCTTTGGATGATGCATTTATAGAATTCTTAAATACATTTTATGATTATAAAGTAATAATGTAATCATTGCTTATAATTTAGAATATGAATTAAAGTATAAAGAAGAAAACAAGAGCACCTAAAAAAATCTATCACTCCAAAGTAAGCAGTGTGGGCATTGACTATGGATATATTTCTTAATGAACTTATGGTAATTCACTGTATACAGTTTAGCATCCTGCTTTTTTCATTTTACTTGAATCGTATGTTCCCATGTTATTATATATTCCTCATAAACATGACTTTTCAGGGTTGTAAATATCCTATCATAATATATTTGACCACTCCACTACCATCTGACACTTCGATAACTTTCAAATTTTTCACCGTTAAAAGTAACATTTTGAATGAAAAGTCTTGCATATAAATTTGCAGGGGGTGGGGGAGGTAGGGTGGAGTGGTGGAACATCCATAATTATTTCACCAGGATAAAACGCTAGTTGTGAAATTACTAGTTGAAAGAGCATACAGACTTTAAATAATTTTTATTAAAGAATGCCATCCATCCCCGAAAGTTCACGAATCATAAATGTTAACAGTTGATGAGTTTTTAATCGAGTGAACATATCCATGGAATTAATACTCAGGTCAAAAATATTACCAGCCTCCCAGAAGTCACCCTCCCAGTTCCTAAATGCCATAAAGGTAACAGCTACACTGACCTTTGGGCTTCCCAGGTGGCGCTAGTGGTAAAGAACCCACCTGCTAATGCAGGAGATGCAGGAGACCCCAGTTTGATCCCTGGGTCAGGAAGATCCCCTGGAGGAGAATATGGCAATCCACTCCAGTATTCTTGCCTGGGAAATCCCATGGACAGAGGAACCTGGTACAGTCCATAGGACTGCAAAGAGTCAGACACGACTGAAGTCACTTAGCACGCATGATACTGACCTTTAACACAACAAATGAATTTTACCAGTTTTTCAACTTGTTACAAATAGAATCATTTGTACAGTATGTGCTCTTTTTATCTGGCTCCTTTCACTCAAAAGTATGTCGTTAGTGGAATTCATCCACGCCGTTGGGTGTACCAATCATTTCTTCATTCTCATTTACTGGATGGTATTCCATTGTGTGCATATGCCAAATTCATTATCCATTCTACTGTTGATGGGCATTTGAGTTCTTTTCAATTTAAGGCTATTATGAATAGTACTGTTATGAACATTCTAGTACATGTCTTTTGGTGAACATATGTACACATTTCTGTTGGATATGTACCTAGGAGTGGAATTACTAGGTCGTAAAGATGGCATATGTTCAGCTTCAGTAGATACTGTCAAACAGTGTTTCCCAAGTAGTTGTAGAATATGCACATTTTAAGTCTCTTGACGCAAACTGCCATTCACAAAGGTTTTCTCCCCTTACATTTTCCCAGCAGCATACAAGGCACCATGTGGAACCCTTCCCAACAGTTGGTATTATACATTTTTAAAAGACCTTTGCCACTTCAGGAGGCCAAAAAGTAGTTTCTCTCTGTGTGTGTGTGACTTCTCTGTGTTTATTTTATTTTATATTGGAGTACAGTTGATTTACAATGTTGTGTTAGTTTCAGGTGTATAGCAAAATGAATCTCTTTTTGGACAAATGCATTTATCTTTTTTTACATTCTTTTCCCATACAGGCTATTATAGAGTATTGAGTACAGTTCCCTGTGCTTACACAGCAGTTTCTTATTAGTTATCTATTAATATTTTATATACACTAGTGTGTATATGTCAATCTCAATCTCCCAATTTATCCCTACCCCCCCTTAACTCCTGGTAACCCTAACTTTGTTCTCTACATTCATGACTCTACTTCTAAAAGGTGATTTCTTGTTATTATGTCCATCCATATTTCCCTGATGGCTATTGACAGTCAATAAACATTCCACAAAACAAAAAACAGAAGTTTCTAACAAGCTTGTGAAAAAAAACATTCACTTCATTTACAAATTATCTATTAGAATGTTTGTCTTTTTCGTGTTGTTTTGAAAGGTTTTGCTTTATATTGAAATCATGGATGATAACTTTATATGCATACTCATATTCAAATTAATCCAGGAGTCTATTTTATGACTCTCTAACGCCTTCTATTTTTAACCTTTGATTCAGTAGGCAAATTTACTATGAGCACATCATGGTCAAAGTTATGTGCTACACACTCTAGTAGACACAAATTGTTCAACATATATAGACTCTGCCTTTAAATAGCTTATAGGCCATTGGCTGCATAAGACCCCCAAGTGGATATCTACAGTGCAGAGCAGCAAGCTATGCAAGTCACATGGGCAACAAGGGAGTAAGAGGCTTACAAGTGTAGAGAAATGACTAAGAACTTTTGGCTGGATTACTAGATTACATTGAAGCCCCAACCTCCAAGCTGAAACTTGAAAGATGAGCGAGTCTTCTTCCCTACTTGAAGTTGAAGGGAAAACATAAGCCAAGCTGGCAGTAAAGCCAAAAGATGGCCCAGGGCGCATTGCAGACCACAAGTGTGTCTAAAACAAGAGGAGTAATGAAATGAATGGTGAGCTCAAAAGAAGATGAAAAGGCTGTTGAAAGCCAGAGAGTCACTGTTGTCACTGTTTTTCAAGATTTCATTGGCATCCAACTGTTCCTCCATGTTCAGCTTCATGTTCCCTTTAGAAGAAATGCCTCCATTGGGCTCTGAGTGCCAGGCTAGACTGGGTGGACTTAATGTGCTCAGCCGCATGTGCACAAAACAAGGAAACCTTTACCGTTGAGGCAGGTGAGAATGTAAGCTGGGGAGGCACATTTATAATGCTGGAGGTAGACTGAGTCAGTCTCAAATGTTCTCCTATTTGAAAAGGGAAGAAAAATAAAAGCAAGGGTGGACCAAAGGGAATTATGGCTTAGAGAATCCGAGGAGAGTTTATTTGGAGTTGTCTTCTGAAAGAGAGAAAAACAACTGGGGATGGGAGTGAAAAGCACAGAGATAGTGCCTGAGGAGGCCCATGTGGATCGCAAGTATGTTGGCCAAAAGAACTCCAAGGTTCTGATGATACTTTATGTTAGGAGTATTACAAAATATTCAGGGCTTTTCTTCTGCTTGGCATTATACCCTAACACTGTGTAGCCAAATCTGTTTTCCTGTGTTTTCCTCATTCCACTTAACACCCATCCTTCTTCCCCTGTGGCCCCCTCAACACAAGCACGTGCACATACATACACACACAAACATACACTCACACACACACACACACACACACACACACACACACACACACACACACACACGACATGGTGGGAGCACTCCCTTAGAACCACAAAAAGTCCATAAACCTACTCCCTGGCTAAGGGACCAGCAAAAGGAAATGAGGGACTAACTGTGACTAAGAATCACTATGCTGTGGGTCACAGGCTTATTTCCCTAATGCTATTCAAGGGCTCTAAACAAATGATCAAAAAGAACTTGTGAAAGAATGGGAGTAATTTTCCTTCCCAGAATTTGATGATCCACAGGTGGGGCAGAGGGCAAGGTCAGACCCAGGTGTAGGCAATAAAGGGTTGTATTGTTTGCAGATTATTGGATAACAATAATAATGCCAGCTAAGCCGGTCTGCTTTCTTTTCATCATGCATTGGCAATGCTTCCCCAGTCAGTGACAAAATAGTCCTCCTCCAAAAACTCTCTGGTTGTTCTTGTTCCTTTCAAGTTTTAATACTATAATATGTATGTAAACTTCAAGAGAGCAATTTTTAGTGATTATCCTTCAATCAGCATGGTATTCTATGAGGAAATGAATTCAGAGAACTCTCAGTCCTAGAGCCAGTCTATGACACACACAGATCCAGCTACATAGTTCATTTCTAGAGAAAATCTAATTCTAAAAGACTCAGCTCGCTCTGAATGCAGTTTCTGTCTCCAACCCCCAGGGCACTGAACAGCCCCACATTGAAACAGCAGATCCAAAATAAACAATGAGAGCCAAATGATTCTAAAGACAAATGAACAGAAATTGAGCTACTTCAATTTTGTCATTCCAGGGATGAAATCTCTGAACTTAGTGGCAGTCATCCTCTTTGAAATGTTTTCTCCTGTGTTTTTCTTTTTCTGTTGGCTTTTATTTGTTGCTTTTCAAAAATGACAGTAACATAATTAAAATTTATCAAACTGGTACCTTTGGGTTTTTTGTTGTTGTTGTTGCTGTAATATTATTTATTTTGTAAGTGGCATAATACATTCATGGGCATCCCAGGTGGTGCTAGTGGTAAAGAATCTGCCGGCCAATACGGGCGATGCAGGAGACACGGGTTTGATCCCTGGGTCAGAAAGATCCCCTGGAGAAGGAAATAGCAACCCACTGCAGTATTCTTGCCTGGGAAATCCCATGGACAAAGGAGACTGGCGGGCTACAGTCCATGGGGTCACAAAAGATTCAGACACAACTGAAGCAACTAAACAATGACAAATACTATGGGTAATGAAATCTGCCTACTTTATTCTACTTCATGGTTTTAAAATGTTGATTTTGACTCAGTAAATCAATTCCATGACCCACTACTGAGTAGCAACCTATAGTTTAAAAAATACTGATGTAAGAGAAGGAAATCTTGACCTTTGAGCATTCAAATAATAATTTAGTTGTTGGTCTTCTGTTAGTTGCTCAGTCATATCCAACTCTTTGCAACCCCATGGGGTGTAGCCCACCAGGCTCCTCTATGCATGGAATTCTCCAGGCAAGGATACTGGAGTGGGTTGCTATGCCCTTCTTCTTGACCCAGGGATTGAACCAGGGTCTCCCACATTGTAGGCAGATTCTTTACCATCTGAGCCACCAGGAAAGCCCATTGGTCTTCGACTCCAGAGCAGGGTTTGAAAAGCCAGACATCCCTTCTCTTTCTGTATCCTGGAGAAATCTGAGCTCAGTCTTCACTAAAAACCAGAAACAAGGATGAATCCAAGCCAAAATAAAATTAAAACAGGACCAAAAAGCATGTTAAGGAACAAAAAGGAGACCTGGGAATTTTCTGAAGCTTTTAACTAATGAAATAAGCCCTCTTCACCTAAGAATACCTCTGCAAGTCAAGGGCCTAATTTATTGCTGCAATAGAAAAACAATAGAAATTTCAAGAAATAAATTTTGAAGAAGGGAATGTAATAGTACAGTACTACTTCACTGACAGTGAGCAATGTTTTTGTTGTTGTTGTTGTTGTTGTTGTTGTTGCTTAGTCACTAAGTCATGTCCAACTCTTTGTGACCCTATGGTCTATAGCCCACCAGGCTCCTCTGTCCATGTGTTATTCCCGCTGTCTGAATCCCCCAGCAGGAAAAGAGAAGACCTCCATGACAATGCAACACGCAAAGGAAGGGAAATTTATTGCTGACTCGAGCCAGGGCCCCTGCTGCAACCAACGCAGTGGTGCAAAGTCAGAGAGCCCTGAGCCCCAGTTCCCACGCAGTGGGTAGTGGGCGCAAGCGGATTGGTTACATGTTTGCAAAGCAATTTTATTGGTACAAACTTTCGCACACGGGGGACTTTCCAGGGGAACTTCCCGGAGGTTTACTGGGCGTGTACTGATTAGCTGGTCTCTGGTGGCCTGTTGAGGGCAGATAATTACCCTACCCTTGGGAGAAACTGAAACTTAGGCCTACTCTTAGTTCAGGGCGCCTGTCATGGTGCTAGTCTTGACAGTCTCACACATGAGATTTCCCAGACAGGAATACTGGAGTGGGTTGCCATTTCCTTCTCCAGGGGATCTTCTCAACCCAGGGATCAAACCTGTGTCTCCTGCTTGACAGGAGGAGCCTTTACCACTGAACCACCAGGGAAGCCCAAGCAATATTTATGTAGCCTCAATCATGCAAATGTTTTTGATTTTCCAATTTTAGACTTGACCCATAGAAAAAAGAAAAATTTATTTATTCAAATTTTGTATTTATTGTTATTAACCTTCAAAAGCAAGAGTAAGTGTATAGTGGCAAAAGTTAGGAGGTAGACATGTGGGAGAAGGGTTGAGAAAGGGTAGAGTCTCTAAGATCCTCATCTCTAGTTGATAAAATAGAAATTAAAGTATATTATAACACTTAAAGCTACAGAGGTAACAAATAGTGGAACCAAAATAGAGATGTGAATTTAGTGGTCAGCTGAGAAGAGAAGAAACACATAAGTGAGTGAAATTCTCATTTCCCATAGCAGGGAGTCAATATAGAATGTGTATAATTAATACATCAAGAAATAATAAAATTGTATTTAGAGATATAGCAATAGCTACAAAAAAAAGGGAGGGAAGTAATTTAAAAGTAGATGCAATCGGGCAAAGGTGATACCCGAGACAATTGCTGAATATTACACAGACTTTTCTGTACAAAATGACTTTTAAAATCACTTTCATGAATTACTCTGAGTTAAAATAACAATAAAATTAATAAAAACAGTGATGATACAATTATTCCAACCTGGAAATACATAGCTTTATACTCTTGACCTTCTGAAGTTGTGAATCAATGACTGAGATAAAAAGGATCATGGTGCTTTAGAATTCTTTCTCTTGCTCCTGGCCCAGTTTCCAAGTTTCTAAAGTGGTATTTTAAACACCATTTATTCACAAATGGCACTTAAATATAAGTCAAATAAAAACATTCCCCAGAAATTAATCAATTTCCATGGGATAGACAAGAATTTGATAGTATTTTGGTCCTATTTTATGTTCCGTACTTGGTCAATATGCTTCTTAATGCTACTGATGTTATCCTGCATAAGAGAAAAGCCATTTTCTTTTCTGTTACACTGTAACTTGCATTGCCAAGACCTCCAGAGAGAACTCAAACTTTATGGGATGCTTTGAAAGTGTTAGTCGCTCAGTCGTGTCTGACTCTTTGCGACCCCATGGACTGTAGCCTGCCAGGCTCTTCTGTCTATGAAATTCTTCAGGCAAGAATACTGGAGTGGACAGCCATTCCCTTCTCCAGATGTTTCATTACTAATGTCAGATGAGGTGTAGCTGAGATTCCTAGCAGTTTGGTCAGATATAAGATGGAATGGCAGGGACTTCCCTGTTGGTCCAGTGGCTAAGCCTCCTAGCTCCCAATGCAGGGGGCCCAGGTTCAATCCCTGATCAGGGAACCAGGTTCCACATGCCACAACTAAGATGGAATGGCAGAGCTGAAATAAACCTCAGAGATGGTCAATCCCCTTGATTCTCAAAGTGGGGTCCTAGGGCCAGCAGCTGGAGAATCACTTGGGAGCTTGTTAGACATGCACAACCTCAGGCCCCAGAGCTGCTGAATCAGCATGTATATTTTAACAAGATCTCCAGGTGATTCCGTTGATTCATGTGTACATTAAATTTTAAGAAGCCAGGGTCATTCTAATTTGATCTCCCTCTCAGTGTAGGAGCGCTCTCTCCAGCATTTTGACAGGTATCTCACATACTTACCTGTGTTGAGAGTAGTGAGTGGTTCTGCTTGTTTGTTTATTCCTTAAGTTGGACATGCAATCAGCCATTTCGGTGTGGATGCTCATATTCCTGGTCTTTTGTATTGGGATTGGTTTTCCTTTCCATATTGTTGATAACTTCCCCCTCTCATTTTGTCTAGTCTCCCTTTCTGGAATCCCTAATTAGGCAGATGTTAGGCCTCTTGAATGAATCTTCTTATCTCTTGTTTTCATCTGTGATGATCAATTTTGTGTATCTTCTTGGCTAAGCTACAGTACCCAGTTACTCAAGCAAACATTTTAACATATTAAACGTATTTTGAATGTGAATGTATTTTGTAGATGTAGGTTAACAGTTCCAATCAAATGACTTAAAGTATCCTCCATAATCTGGGTGGGCCTGACAAAATCAGTTGAAAGGCTTTTTAAAAGCAAATCTGGGGCTTCCTTGAGGAAAAAGAAATTCCACTTGTGGATGGCAGTATCAGCTCCTCTCCAAGAGTTCCAGGCTACTCTTTCTAATGATCTTGAACTTGCCTAGTCAGCCTTCATAGGCCACATAAGCCAATTTTCATATAAATACATACATCAAGGTTTTGTTTTTCTCTGGTAGAGCCCTGACAGATATACCATCTTTTTGTACTCTTTTTTGGAAGATTTCCTTTACCTTATCTTCCAATTCTTTTCCACATATTTTTATTTTAGCAATGATATTTAAAACTTTTTTTTAAAGGAGAGGAGGGGGAGGGATGAAGGAGGGAGAAGGGGGAGAAGAAGGAGGGGGAGGAAGAGGAAGAGGGTTTTTTTTGGATTTTTCTCTTGTCGTAGTATCCCATACTTGTTTCCTTAATGCAATATTTATTTTAATTCTTCTAACTTTCAAAATCTCTTTTCTTGTTCAAATTATCTCTCATCTCTGGAATTGCTTTCTTTTTCTATTTATTTTTCTAGTGTCTTTTCATATTGGAGTTTTTCCTTAAATGCCCACTGGAGACGGGAAGAAGAGTTAAGAAAGGGGGGTGTCTACACATTTTGATGTTGTTTACCTATACCCTTTGCCATTATACTGCGTAGCTATCAAATGCCAGAATGTAGAATTTTTTTTTTTATCTGGGGGCATTTAATTTATTTTGAGATGAATTCTCTCATTTTGCTTGCATGAAAGACATCCAGTGAGTGCTACATTCAAAGGGGATGGGTGAGTTTTGTGTTTCATATAAACTAATCCTTCACATCTCTCCCTTCATGCTAAGTCACTGCTCATATCTGACTCTTTGTGACCCCATGGACTGTAGCCCGCCAGGCTTCTCTGTCCATGGGATCCTCCAGGCAAGAATACTGGAGTGGGTTGCCATGCCCTCCTCCAGAGAATCTTCCCAACCCAGGGATCGAACTCTCATCTCTTATGTCTCCAGCACTGGCAGGTGGGTTCTTTACCACTAGTGCCACCTGGAAAGCATCTCTCCCATAGCCCCCGTTATAGCTGTAGTTCTGCAAGACAGGCTGTGCTCTCCTTAACAGTAACCCCTTCATGCATAGTATGAGCTATGGCATCTTTTGCCTGATTCATTAGTGCAAACCCTTACATATATTTTCTGTCTTCCAGAAACTTGTTGAAATAGTTCACCTGCTCCCAGCCTTCTCTATCATTCTTGTCATTGCCATGACTTTATATATTTTTATTTCACTGCCTTAATTTTGGTGTTGGGAAGAAGACAAGATAAATGCATGTGGCCAATTTGTCAGATTTAATAGAAAATGTGGCTATTGTTATTTCTAATTTTAGTATTCAATATTGATTGAAGGTGATAACAGTGCTGGTGATAAGAATCATAAGTAGAAGACACAAATTGTGTAAAACGAGGTAAAGATTCCTACTTATGGGGCTTTCCAGGTGGCACAGTGGTAAAAAACCCACCTTCCAATGCAGGAGACTAAAGAGATGGGGGTTTGATCCCTGGGTTGGGAATCCCCTGGAGTAGGAAATGGCAATCCACTTCAGTATTCTTGCCTGGAAAATTTAATGGACAGAGTAGCCTGGTGGGATACAGTCCATGGAGTCACAAAGAGTCAGACACGACTGAGCAAGTGAACGCACTTTTGTAAAACACCAGTTTCTGTCCTTTCTTTAAGAGTCCCAGATGGTTTCTCACTGATCATCGGATCAAAACCAGATGTAGCCCTCAAGGCCTCCCATTAACTGATCCCACTTTACCTTTAGCTTCTTTTCTTTCCTTGGTCACCAACTCAGAACTTGTTCTCATGACCTTCTCTGTTTCCAACCTCAAAATTCAGCCTCTTTTCCTTTACCCTTATAGCTCTTTCTGCCTACTACACTATTGTCTACATTCCAAAATTTTCACTCCCACCTATGCCTATCTCAAAAGTCCATGAAGCCTTCCTAAATCAATCCCAACTGTATGTTCTTTTCTTCCCCTGCAGTCCTCTTATACTAAAACTTACCCATTACCTCCATGAAATTTATTCATTCATGCTCAAACATGTAATGAGCACCAACTATGTACCAGACACTATGCTAAGCACTAGTGATGAAGAGATAAGTAAATCAGAAATGACTCTTACTTTTTCAATAGCATGTTCTCCTTCCACATAACACATGCTCAACTTTTCTCCACATTTTCCATCATTATTTTTTTATGTTGGCCTTGAAGCAGCTACTAACGTTGTAGGTGTCTACACACATTATTCGGTTAGCTTAGACTTTTCCTACATTCTCTGACCCTTCAACATTTTAGAAGCAGTTATTTCCCTTCAATTTTTCCTCCATTCCATTTTGGAACCCTTTATTCTCTCAAATAAACCAGAGGTTTGATGGGTATTTCCCAATGCCATCTGCCAAGGACACCAGAACACATGTGCAATGCTCAAAACTAACAAATACACCAGCCAGAAGGGCACACACAGGGTCCACATAGCCATAGGGCCTTTGGAGTCTCTCTGCTTGCAAGCAGCTACAGACATGAATCCAGCAAAGTTGTATATTCACGCCCACCCCTACCTCCATCTCTATCTGGCAACGGTCATTCCACTGTGGAGAGGAAGTCATTAGCAATGGTCAGCTACCACCCCAGGACACACAGCCTTGAATATACTCTTTTGTATAACACAGGTACTCACCAAGGGCACACAGGAACAAAGAATACTTTGCTCACCTATCTCTTTCCCTATTTTGTCCTACATGGTCCTCAAGTTCTTTATGTAAGAGATTCATGATAGTAATTATCATGTTACTCATGATATCAAGATATCAGATTTCTCGTGTTCCTTTCCTACCTACTTCGATGTTCAGGCTATGAGCAGAAGTATTAATGTCACAGTTTGGGTTTCCAGAGCGCAGAATTTGAGACAGAAATTAGCATGCCAAGACCTTTATTATGGAGTATTTTAGAAGTTCATCTTGTGAAAGGGAGGGGAAGAAATCTAGAGTCAGGCAGAAGGAGAAACTCGGCTGTGCTGCCAGTAAATCAAAGGTTCAGCCAGTCCCACAGGTATCTGTGGAGCTGGGGTAGCCTTCCATGCTGTCTCATGTTAGAACAAGGGGGCTGAACCTTCAGACTACATGTGGAGGGAGAGAAGATCTTGAACAATGCAGTTTTCTTTAGTTGGAGGCAATCTCCAGAGAGACAGCTGAAGATTTTCCTACAGGCAGCATTTCCAATAGCTGAGGTAGTAAGAGTTTCATTCCTGAAGGGGGATCAGCCCACCATGGCAACCGCCATGGTTGAGTTTCCCAAAAGACTGTGCTCTAGAGAATGATGTATTACTGAAGTTGGTGCAGGCACACGAAAATCAATTCAAATGCTTCATGGACTAAAGTGGTACTTCTCATTCAGTTACCCTGAGGCCTTAGGGAATGTTCCTGGTGAGGAGGCTCCCACCACTCTCCCCTCAGTACAAGTCCTAAGAGCTTCTTTGCCAAGGAAATAACAAGGGGATTAGGAGGCATGTCACAAGCTGTCACAAGTATATCCTTTCAGATCAATGAAGAAAAAGAATCAGCATAAGGCAAAGGCAGGGAGAAATAAGAATCTGTGCTCACCACTTTACATGTGCTGTTTGTCACTTTTTCATAGTTATCCATGTTCTGTTGTCATTTACATAAGGCCTAGGATAATCTTTTGTGTGTAGTGAAAAGGAAAGAAAGTGAAAGAGTTAGTCATTCAGTCATGTCTGACTCTTTGAGACCTAATGGACTATACCCTGCCAGGCTCCTCTGTCCATGGGATTCTCCAGGCAAGAATACTAGAGCAGGTAGCCATTTCCTTCTCCAGGGGATCTTCCTGACCCAGGGATCGAACCCGGGCCTCCTGCATTGCACACAGATTCTTTACTGTCTGAGCCACCAGACTGGTCAATAAACATTTATTTAAAGAATGAATAAAGCAATCTCAGAAACACCACTCCCCTACTCAACCACGGTGAAGAAAAAAGGTAGTGTTGGAGAATTACTGGGAAAAGAGTATTTCTTGACTTTACTGTTTTTATTTATGACTTATTTTAAAATGTCCTGGGTGATGATGTTTTTGCTTGACCACTAAGAAGATATATGTGGTTAAATTCATTAAGCAGTAATCACACTGACTCCTACCTCTTACAATGGAGTCCATTTAATATTGTGTTCCAGAAATGATAAATTAAAATCTTGCTTTGGATTTAGCCCTTGCTCACTGTACTGTCTGCTTTTCCTGTGGGCAACCAATAACCAATGGTGAAGGTCAAGGTATATGTCTCTGACATTAATGATACTTTCAAAGCCTGCTATTTCAAAAATGAAACAAATAAGAAAGACAGAAACAAAAATGTCCAGTGAGTGCATAGTATCTAAATGCTGTTGGGTGTTATTTGTTAGACAACAGATGAGCCCTGTGAACAAGAAACTTCTAAACTGAAAGGTTCCCCATGGAGAGCTCTGATTAGTTTCTTTGTCTTTCTGTCCAAAATGTTTAAGCAGCCTGCCCCTGATAGCAAGTTAACTACTGTAAGGCAATGGAGCCCATGTTCTCCCTACACTCTAAGCCTTGGTTTTCAGTCGTCTGGAAGAAATTACCCTGCCACAACTGCATTGATGCTCCAGGCTTGACACTGAGCAACATAACAAGAGCACAATGTTCTTTAGAAACACAAAGTGAAAACAGGCCAAACTGGAAACCTGTGTCATTTCTCTCGAGACTCTGCCAAAAATTTTCCCAAGGTCCTTACCAACACATGAATCTCAGAATCACTAAAATTCTACTCAGTGGCCATCACCCGTTTGCTCACACACACATTAAGAGATGGGTGACACCTGTAAGATACTGCTGAGTATTCAATGCATTGTTGAAGCATTTTCCTTCCCTGCTGCTGTTACCGCTGCCATGAATGCTGAGAAATTCTCATTCTATTCCTGTGGCCAGGCTGTACTCCTGATGCTGACTCACAAGAACAAACTACAATCTGTATATTAATAGGTTATAATATTCTGGACTAAGGAAATACCTATAATCCAAAATTGGAGCCTGGGCTTTCACTTCAGACCACAGGACATTAAATAACTCCCCAAACATCCTCTGAAGCTGGTCTTTCAGAGAGATAATAAAAACAAAGAAGATAATTTGACTCTTCACAAAGTACAAGGGTATTTGCAATATATGCTAAATGCCCAAATTTATTACCACAAAATTTGGCTTTAAATTACCAGGAACCATTCATGTCTGGAATTTTTAGTTATAGAAGTTTCCAAGATCCTGGTCTTTTATAAGTTAAGATCTAATTTCTGAGTCAAGTTCAGTTAATGTAATTTTATGGAAAAATTGTTAAAAGAGTGAAAAGGGTTCCTTATTTTTTTAATCGAATAAAAATTTTATTTCTACCATGGGAGAATAGGAAGAGACAGTGCAAAGAGGAAAACAAAGGTGTAAGAACACGTTTAAGGACATCTGTCTATCCCCAAATAAGCCTGTTTTTCTGAGAACTGTTTTTGCTACCCATAGGGATGGGGCCCTGGCAACCGTGTCTGTATTATGGAACCCTGAGTCTCGGTTACAGCTGATTGGATCCAAGGCAAACTCTGCCTCCAAGCTGGACCAGTCACAGTCTTTCTCCTTGGAATGTACAGGTGAGATTCTTTATATCTGGTTAGTCTCTTGATAGTGGAAGAAAGAACAAACAAATGTGAAAAAAGCAGGGCAGTAATTACCTACCACTCATGGGGAGAAGCCAGCCTGCAAATAATCAAGAGTGGGAAAGTCACAGTGGGAGAGATCAAAAAGTATGACAGACAACCTCAACTTACTATTTGAACTTTTAACTCATGGTTCCAACTCACAAAGAGACTTAGCTCCACTCCCTGCATTTCTGTTCTGTGGTTATCCTTGTATTCTCATAAAAAATTCCTCTTTTTTGGCATAAACGAGTTTGCGTGGGTTTCTATTTCTTACAACTAAAAGAACCCTGTCTATGACAAGCAGGATTATTCCATTAACATCACTGAGTAGTAACTACGAATCACATTGTATCATTTCTTGTTTGTAGAGTCTCCAGTGTATGTTAGCTACAGATCTGAAAACTGTAAAACCTCTACATTTTCCATCTCAATCAGTGTGTGTGCGTGTGTGTGCGTGTGCATGCTCAGTCATGTCTGACTCTCTGTAACCCCAGGGACTGTACCCCACCAGGCTCCTCTATCCATGGAATTCTCCAGGCAAGAATACTGGAGTGGGTTGCATGCCCTCCTCCAGAGGATCTTCCTGACCCAGGGATCAAACCCACATCTCTTGCATCTCCTACAATGCAGGTGGATTCTTTACCACTAGGGCTACTTGGGAAGTCCAAGATGAGACCAAATACACTGAGGAGAGAATGGGCTTGGGAAACAGGCAGGACCCCAGAGGACAGAGGTTAAAACACTCCCTGACCCGTGCACTCAAGTTTCAGCAACGGAAATAGTGTTTCACTTTCCTAAGACAGAGCATGCATGATTCAGTCCTCTAAATTATGAGGGTTGGAAAGGATAAAAAGGAGAGAAGATACAAGAACCCTGACAAGAGCACTAATGTACTGGGTCCAAAAAATGCAAATAATGTGGGAACTTCAGAATTGATTTAAGTGTTCAGTTTCTCTTTGTTCTGCTAAATAATCTTGCACAGGGGACTGGAGAAGCAGCCTGTTGTAAAGTTGTCTTTCTAGCTCTAAATGTAGTGTTGATTTATGCTGCCTCTCACATGTTGGATAAGGGAACATAAAGGATAATAATACTGATAACCACTATAACTTGTAGCAGCTAACATATTCTTTAGCTTAGTAACATATATAACATATAACATAGTCCTTGTTGAGCTACTGTGAGCAGTTACACCAACTCATTTAATCCTCAAAACAGCCCCAATGAGGCAGATATTATTATGATCTCTATTTTACAACTAAAAAAACTGAAGCTCAAAATGGTTAGGTAAAATTTCAAGGATTAACAGCTAGCAATTGTGGAACTGGTATTCAGACCCAAGCGATCTGACTCCAGGGTCAGAGTCTTAACTTCTAAATTGTGCTGCAACAAAAGACAAATGGGAGAATTGGCCATTTGAAGTTCAAAAATAGGTGTTGAAGACCTCTTTACCCAAATGAATCCCTAATCTCTTTCACTGGGCTTCTAATTCAAGCCTCTTCCTCCACTCCTAAGTGGGTCTGGATGCTGACAGGAATTAGAGGGTATTCACATGATTTTAAAGAGCTTAATTAAGGAACTGTTTACAAGGTTGGGTGGAATTAAGAGAATGCAAGAGGAAATGGTGAAGCACTCCAAGCACTCCTATGATCCCCAGAGCTGAATGAACAAGAGGAGGGAGCAGTTACCAGAACCTGGCAAGACCTGTGGCTATAGGAGAGGATCAATGGGTAGGAGCCATGGCTATCAGCAGAGAAATGGAACCTTATCAAACGTTGACCTTGACGGGGAGGCCACTCTGGGTATAAATATCCTAACCTCCCTCATTCTCTTCCTGCTCTCTGTTCTCTTGCAAGTGCTTGCTGTTGGCTGAAATCAACCAGAACGGAGGCAAAAGGGTGCATTGTTGCAGCTCTTATAGCTCAGTTCCTGGGGAAGAGAGCAGAAGAGAGGGAACATGGATCTAAAGAGGCAAGTGCAGAATATCCATGAAACTGTCCTGCCTAGGTCCCCAAAGGCAGGAAAATGTGATTTTTAAAAAACATAAAACAGTGAAATTGAAACACAAGAAAGGAAGTCAAGAGAGGAAACTGGAAGTGAACTAAAAATTCTGAAACCCTGGAAGATGGAGCACTGATAGAATTTGTTTATGGAAAAAATAACTGGGAACCAGAAACTTAAAGTATCAGTGCAAGTATGTAGGTAGGTTTAGTTATTAAGTCGTGTCTGACTTGCAACCCCATGGACTGTAACCTGCCAGGTTCCTCTGTCTATGGTATTTCCCAGGCAAGAATATTGGAGTAAGGTGCCATTTCCTTCTCCAGGGGATCTTCCTGACCCAGGGATCAAACCCGGGTCTCCTGCATTGAAGGCAGATTCTTTACCAACTGAGCCACCAGGGAAGCCTATGTAACTATCTTCAAGGGTTTAAGATGAGCGTCAACTAATTTTAAGACTGAAAAAGGCTCTAAGGTACTTCATTAGAGAATTGTCTTAGGTACACACTGTCAGTGGGTTTTCACTACCTTCCCCCCATTGTTATGTAGGTTGTCAATCTTTTAAAAGAAAAAGGTTCGGGATGGGGAATACATGTAACTCCATGGCTGATTCATGTCAATGTATGACAAAACCCACTGAAATGTTGTGAAGTAATTAGCCTCCAACTAATAAAATAAAGAAAGAAAGAAAGAAAGAAAGAAAGAAAAGAAAAAGGTAAGTGATTTGTCCAGCAAAATCAAGTTTGTTTGGGAACAGCATAAGAATTGAAACTGGGGGCAATCAAACTATGGCAAATGATAGGCAAGCCCAGAGAACAGAGGATAGTGTTCTTCTACAGAGGAAAAGAGGAAGTTGGGAGGGTTTGTTTTGAACAAAAGTTCATTGGAGGAAAATGAGAGTTTGAAGTAATGATGGCTTCTCATTGGCTGCAGGCAAGAATAGCTTGCTATTGGCTGCCAAGAGAAAATCTCCCTTATTCCTGCAGGACTATGCAAGTTTTTATGAATGGTACATGCATGAGAACCTTCCCTTCATGGCTTACAAACTCCAGTTCTGAGTTAGATTTCCTTAACACATTTGCACAAGAGCATATGTAGTGGATACAGCATCAGGCTAAATATGAACTGACATCCAAGAATCACTAGAAATTTGAAGAAGGTCATATTTGGGTTAATGGTTCAGTGGGCAAAGAATCCGCCTACAATGCAGGAGGCACAGGAGATTCAGGTTTGATCACTGGGTCGGGAAGATCCCCTGAAGAAGGAAATGGCAACTCACTCCAGTATTCTTGCCTGGGAAAGCCCACAGACAGATGAGCCTGCTGGGCTACAGCCCATGGGGTTGCAAAGAGTTGGACACAACTAAGCAACAAGGCATACACACACATTATGAAAAAACAAAAAACAAACAAACAAAAAAAAAAAAAACAAAGATGAACAAATAGAACTGGACTAAAAGGAAATGGGCATAATTAAAGGAAGAGAGAAAAACATTTTTCCAGAATCAAGTGAATATTCAGATTCTTCTCTGCATGCAGACGTCCCCCTGAGAATCAAACTCATTTTCAAATGCCAGCTGGACACACAGCAATGCAAAGTCCTAAAATAACTGGCTTTTTCCATCCCCAAACATTTTATCATTCCTGAGTTCTTAATCTCCATCCACAACATAACCATCCATGCAATCTCTAGGATGATAAATCTCACTTTACTTTTTTTCTATTTCTCACCCCTGCTCTAAGTCTCTTCTCTAACCCCTATTGATTTCATCTCAGAAATGCCTCTTAAAATACAATTTCCATCTCAGTTACCATGATCCCAATAAGGGATGCCTTTCATTGTCTTTAATCTGAACTTTGTCAACTGCCCTTGTGTCAGTCAGGGTTCTGACAGAAACAGAACCAATAGGAGAGAGATGTGCCGAGTGTGGGAAACTGACAAATCTAAAATACAAAAGGCAGGCCAGTAGGCTGCAAACCCTTAGGTGGTGAGCTTCTGCTGCCATCCACAGGCAGAATTTCTTCTTCTTTATGAATAACTCAGTTTGCCCATTAAGGCCTTTCAACTGATTAGGCCAGGCCCACCCAGATCACCTAAAATCATCTCCTCTACTTTAAGTTAATTGATTAGAGATGTTAATCATGTCTAGAAAATCACTGGGGACTGTAGCATAATCAAGTTGATACATGAAGCTGACCATCACAGCTCCTCACTGCTTCCTCCTTCTCAACAGCTCTTTCTGTCCCCTTCATCCTGTGTAACAATGGATGTCAAGTGAGGAGCCACATCAGAATCTCCTGGAGGGCTTTATACACACACACATACACACACAAACACATACACTACTATTCCCACCATATGGCCCCAGGCTTATCTATCTCCAATGCCTATCTAATTATACTACTTTAAAATCTGGGAACCTCCCTGGTGGTCCAGTGGTTAAGAATCTGCCTTGCAGGGCATGTGGGTTTGACTCCTGGTTGGGTCAACTAAAGCCTGCATGCTGCAACAGATTCTGCATACCACAACTAGAACCTGACACAGCCAAAAATAAATAAATATTTTTTAAAAAAAATAAAATCTGAGCCTCATCATTAAATATAGTGTACAGTCCATATACTTCCAAAAGCTATACTTCCAAAGTCTCAAGATTTGGCCCTATCTCCTCTCCTAGTTTCAACTTTTGATGCTATTACCCACAGCCACAACAATGACCTCTGGCTCCTGCATTGGCAGGTGGATTCTTTACCACTGAGCCACCAGGGAAGCCCATACACATTATATACTCTTTCTTTATATTCTTTTCCATTACCTTTTATCCCAGGATCTTGAATATAGTTTCCTGTGCTATACAGTAAGACCTGGTTGTTTATCCAATCAGAGTCTGCTTTTGGGTGTGGTGGAAGACGATATAAACCAAGACAGTAGGCTAGACATGCATAATAATAGCAATAAGTCTAAAAGAAGAAGCATTCCATAATATAAAGAGGTGGGAGGGTCAACACAACCCTGTTTATTGGAGTCTGTAGGACAGGATAGAGGGCCTACCCACCTTCCTCTGGGTGTGTTCAGCCCAGCTGGACCCAAAACCTCAACAGAGGGCACCATATAGATGATTTTGACTGAACTATTTACCTTACCCAACTTTCACTTAATTTATAAGTGAAAATGCAGATAGAATTGGGGTTTAACTCTAAGAAATTTATGTTAAACAGACTCAAAACCTAACTTAATAGAGCTGAGCCATAAAAATATTGTTCCTGTAAATAAACAGCAACTTTTCCTTTCTCATCTGAAGTCAGATGGAGAGGAAATAAATTAGAAGGGAGCGAATGTACTGCATCCCAACCATTGTTTACGGCTCTCTTTACTTAGCTATTCTAAATCATGCATTGCAGCTAAGGGTCATAAAGATATCACATTCTCCACACAGCAAGAGAAATGAGAGGTGAGGGAGGAGAATGTTATTTTGCAGGAAGGGAAACAGAACTCTAGAGATTTATCTGGGCCTGCAATGGAGGAACTGGCTGACCAGGAAGTTTGCATTCAGAGCATCAGAATTCCAGGCATTCGCTTAAGCTAGAAGGCCCAGAAATGTAAGCTGCCAGGCCTTCTGCAAACACAGTCACAGCCAGATCCCTAGTATCTTCCAGTTAAGTGATGTCACCCAGCTCTTCCCCACTGAGAAATGTTTAGGTAGGTGGTTGCTAGCAATCTCCAAGCAAGACCTTTCTGAAAGACTGGTATTAATACAAATTCAGTATTCAGTTAAAACCACGGACACGTTGAAATAGCATCTACTATGTGTAGGCAGTGTAGTAGTAGAAGGTGTGTGACATCCACAGGTGTCTAGGTGGTTAAGGAAACTTTCCATGAGGAGATTGCTTACCTCCTTTGCCTCAAAGTCTTAGCAGCAATTGCAATTCTTGGACTTTCTTTTTGAATTAGCTATATTAAATGACCCCTGGAGAGGGAGATGGCCACCCACTCCAGTATTCTTGCCTGGGAAATCCCATGGACAAAGGAACCTGGTGGGCTACAATCCATGGAGTAACAAGAGTTGGACACGACTGAGAACTAAACAACAAGACCTAGAGGGATTCATTAATAGAGGACTTTATGAAGAAAACCAAAGGTTCATTCAAATAATTGAATCCACCTTTAGTAACAATTAAAATATATGTGTTCCTTTATATATTCATGTGATAATATAAAAATCCTAGTCATGCTCATGCTGTGTATATTTGTAATATGTTCATCTAAAACTGTGAGAACTATCATAGTTTGATCACTTTGTATGGGCCAAGTACCATGCTAATCATTTTGTATTCATGAACTGAGCTAATACTAACAAAACTCTCTGTGGTATTTATTATGATCATCATTTTGAAAAATAAGACAATGAAGCTCAGACAATAAATCAACTTGCCCACTGACACACAGTCAAGAAGTGGTAGAGACTGGATTTGAACCCATAAACAGTGATTCAAAAGCCCATGCTCTTAATTACTATATTAAAAAAAATAATTTCCATGCTCTCTTCACATTATTCAACTAGATGCACAGACTTGGGATTAGAGATTTACTTAATCTTTGAAATGAGATTATAAGGCCTTCAATAGAAAATATCTATTCATTCTTTCCTAATTAATTACCAAGCATTATTGAACTTTTGTTAAATATAGAGAACACTAAACCGGGAAACAAAGGTAACTAGGACAGAAAGCCTTACTTACACTGAATTTTATTTATATCTATCTATATCTACATCTACACCTATACCTGTATCTATGTTGTTAACCACAGAAACTAATGTAACTCACATAGAGTTGGCAGGAAATGGTCAAGCAACAAAACCTAGGTTCCCGGGGCCAAGGAAGACATTAAGTGCTTCCTTAGTACAGTATACCCTCTATATATGAAAGACCTCCATTCTGAAAGTACTTCTTAAGTCCAATTATTTGTAAGTTCAACAAAGCTAGCCTAGGTACCCAACTAACACAATCAACTATATAGTACTGTACTATATTACTATACTGTAATAAGTTGATAATACATTTCACAAAAATAATACATAAAACAAACAAACAATCACAGTAAAGTACACAAAAGCACAGTCATTTGTTGAGGATACATGCACATGACAATGTACGCCAGACACGTGAACTAACTTACATGATTGGACATGCAAACACATGCTTGCATCTTTGAAAGTTTGTAACTTGAAGGATCATGTGTAGGGGACTTACTATATATCATAAAGGAGGCATTTCTGGGTAGTAGGGAGATGTTTTGATGTGGCACTCTAGAGAAATCAGAGAGTATATTTGTTAAATATTGTCGCTCTGGAATCAGACAGACCTTGTTTCAAGCCATGGCTTCAAGAGTGAGATCCTAGACAAACCACTTAACACCTCTGTATTAGTTTCCTAGTGCTACTATAACAAGGGACTTCCCTGGTGGCTCAATGGTAAAGAATCCATCTGGCAATGGAGGAGACATGGGATCAATCCCTGGGTCGGGAAGATACCCTGGCCTAAGAAATGGCAACCCACTCCAGTATTCCTGCCTGGGAAATCCCATGGACATAGGAGCCTGGAAGGCTGCAGTCCATGGGGTCACAAAAGAGTTGAACTCGACTTAGAGACTGAGCTGCTATAACAAATGATCACTAACTGGGTGGCTCAAAATAACAAGTTTCTTCTTTAATAATTCAGGAGGCCAGAAATCCTAAATCAAGCTGTCGGATGGGTTGGTTCTTTTCTGAAGGCTCTGAGGAAGAAACGGCCCCATGCCCCTCTTTTGACTGGAGTTTGCTGGCAATGCTTAGTGTTCCTTGACTTCCTTGACATCACTCCAATCTCTGCCTCTGTTTTTATAGGGACTCTTCTCTCTGGGTCTCTGTGTGCCTTCTCCTTCTATAATGACTCAGGTCCTTGGACTAGAGGCCCATTCTACTCTTATGTGACTTCATCTAAACTAATTACATTTGCAAAAACAATATTTCCAAATTAAGTCACATTCTGTAGTTCTGGGTGGACATGAATTTCGGGGTCACACTGTTCAACCTACTACATCCTCTAAGCCTCAATTTCCTCACCTGTAAAATGTGGATAATAGTGTGCTTCTCTTTTGAAGCTATTGTAAAAACTTAAGTGAAAAATACATGTATAGTCCCAGTACATAGTAAGATGTCAACAAATGTTAGTTATAAATAACAGCTCTAAAACCTTAATGACCAGCCCGAAATATCTTCCTGCCATAAGACAGAGCAGACTCCATGGCCACTGTGAGCAGGGTAAAGGTCTAAGTCAGACAGATAGAGGAAATGGAGATGACAAGTAGCCGGTTGTATTCTATATATTCACTTTATTTTAGTGTGTCCTAGAAAGACAATCTCTGTCTCTGTTTTTATAGGGACTCTTCTCTCTGGGTCTCTGTGTGCCCTCTCCTTCTATAATGACTCAGGTCCTTGGACTAGAGGCCCATTCTACTCTTATGTGACTTCATCTAAACTAATTACATTTGCAAAAACAATATTTCCAAATTAAGTCACATTCTGTAGTTCTGGGTGGACATGAATTTCGGGGTCACACTGTTCAACCTACTACATCCTCTAAGCCTCAATTTCCTCACCTGTAAAATGTGGATAATAGTGTGCTTCTCTTTTGAAGCTATTGTAAAAACTTAAGTGAAAAATACATGTATAGTCCCAGTACATAGTAAGATGTCAACAAATGTTAGTTATAAATAACAGCTCTAAAACCTTAATGACCAGCCTGAAATATCTTCCTGCCATAAGACAGAGCAGACTCCATGGCCACTGTGAGCAGGGTAAAGGTCTAAGTCAGACAGATAGAGGAAATGGAGATGACAAGTAGCTGGTTGTATTCTATATATTCACTTTATTTTAGTGTGTCCTAGAAAGAGTTTCTGTACTACATGAGCTAGAGGACAAACCATTTCAAAACAGGAATAGCAGAGTGATCTAAGTATGGCACCATTTCAAAACAGGATTAGCAGAGTTATCTAAGTAAGGCATTGGTCAACTGTACAAGTATAGTGACTGAACAATTGCAGATAGACCAGCTGAATTCTGTACAATTAATATAATAGCTCTTTCATAAGGAAGGGGCCAATTTGGACTGGTATGGGTTACAGAATACAGAAGAACCACAAGGAGAGAATGTAAGTGATGGGTGTTTCAGTTATCTATTACTATAGAACAATCCGCGTCAAAGTTTGAAAGTGAAAGTGTTAGTCACTCAGTAGTGTCCAACTCTTTTCGACTCCATGGACTGTAACCCACCAGGCTCCTCTGTCCATGGGATTCTCCAGGCAAGAATACTGGACTGGGTAGCCATTCCTTTCTCCAGGGATTCTTCCTGACCAAGAGATTGAACCCGGATCTTCTGCATTGCAGGCAGATTCTTTACCAACTGAGCCATGAGGGAAGCCCAGGTGACTTAAAACAACCATAATCATTTATTCTCTGAAAGAAATTGTGTAAAACTGGTGTTAGTTCTTTAAATGTTTGGTGGAATTCGCCAATGAAACCATCTAGGCCTGAAGATTGCTGTTTTGGAAAGCTTTCAATTACAAATTCAATTTCTTTAATGGTTACAGATCTATTCATATTGTCTATTTCATCTTGGTGAGTTTGGTAGTTTGTGCTTTTTGAGGAATTGGTTCATCTCAACTGTCAATTTCATGAGTGTAAAATTATTCATAGTATTCCCTTATTATCCTTTTAATGGTTGTAGGGTCTGTACTGATACTCCATTTAATTAGCGATATTTGCGATTTTTATATTCTCACTTTTTATCTTTGTAAGTCTTGTTAGGAGTTTATTTTATTGATTTTTAAAAATAACTAGTTTTTTGAGTCATTGATATTCTCTGTTCTTTTCCTATTTTCAACTTCATGTATTTCTGTTCTTATCTTTATTATTTCCTTCCTTCTGCTTGATTTGGATTTATTTTGTTCATGTTTTTCTAGTTTCTTGAAGTAGTTGTTAAGATTATGAAACTGACACTTTTCTTCTTTTCTAATGTAAAATTTAGTGCTATAAATTTCTTCCTCGGTACTGCTTTGACTGTATCCCACATATTTTGATATGTTGTCTTTTCATTTTCATTATTTTGTTTTTTTAAATAATTTTCTTTGAGACATCTTTGATCCATCAATTACTCACATGTGTTGTTTAATTTATAAATATTCTGATATTTTCCTGTTTTCTTTCTATTATTTTTAGTTTGATTCTGTTATGATCAGAAAACATACTGTATATGATTTCAATTCTTTTAAATTTGTTGAGGTATGATTAATTGCCTAAGATGTGGTCTATCTTGGCCGTGTGAAATGTTCTGTGGACACTTGAAAAATGTGTATTCTATTGTTATTCGGTCAAGTGTTCTATATATGTCCACTAAATCTTGGTTGATGATGTTTTTCAGTTCTACATGCTTGCCATTTTTCTCTCTAGTAATTCTATCAATTTTTGTGAGTGGACTGTTGAAGTTCCCAATTATAAAAACGTGTGTGCTCAGTCACTTTAGTTGTCGCTGACTCTTTCGTGACCCCATGGACTGTAGCCTGCCAGGATCCTCTGTCCACGGGGATTCTCCAGGCAAGAATCCTGGAGTAGGTTGCCATTTCCATCTCCAAAAAGTATAGAATTATAATTATATAAAATTATTACAATTATATAAAATTATTATAATTACAGGTTTACCTAAATTTCCCTTCAACTCTGTCATATTTTGCTTCACATATTTTGAAGCTCTGTTGTTTTCTTTGGTAGTTAGTCAGACATGAGTGGGTCCCCAGGCTAACCTGGACAGGGTCATCTTTCCCTCCCCCACCTGGACACTGGTGACCAGATCACACCCAGAGATCCTCCCTTTTTGTGGTCAAAGACCATGAAGTTACCAGCCTTATCAGTACTAAAGAAGCTAAAATCCACCAGCACAGGTTGGTGCAAGTGCACCAAGACCTAAACGAAGTAACCTGGGGTTCATTATGCCAAATTTGTAATAAATGAGCATTTTGGTTTTTGCACCCTTGCCCCTGTAGGTTTCACTTGGGTGATTGTGGGTAAGTGCCTATGCACAAAGAAAAAAGTCATACAACCTAAAGCTGTCAATCAACTTGTCAAAACAATGATGCAGGACACAGGAAGGGACGTTCCACCACTCTGAAAAACCAGCCCTGCCCACATTGTGGGACTGCTTCTGGTTTCCAAACAGCACACTCTCATCCTTTCTTGGGAGTGTACTTTCATTTTGCTTAATAACACACTTGTTACTTAAAACTGCTCTGTGTATCTCATCTGAACTCTTTCCCTTAAGAGAACAAGAACAGAAGAAATTGCCATTCTGCTGGTAACACTATTATAATTACATATATAGGATCATTATGTCTTTTTAGTGGATTGATTATCATTAGGTAATGCCCTTCTTTGTCTTGGTAATTTTCTTTGCTCTGAAGTTTACTTATTATATTAACATACATACTCTTATTTTTTAAAATTAATGAGTACATGCTCTATGTTTTCTATCCTCTTACTTTCAATCCATCTATGCTGTTGTATTTAAAGCGAGTTTCCAAGGTAGCTCAGTGGTAAAGAATCCGCCTGCCAATACAGGAGATGTAGGAGACATGGGTTTGATCCTTGGGTTGGGAAAATTTCATGAGGAGGAAATGGCAACCCACTCCAGTATTCTTGCCTGAAACATCTCATGGACTGAGGAGCCTGGCAGGCTACAGTCCATGGGGTCAAAAAGATCAGACACGACTTAACAAATGAGCACACACATTTAATGTGAGTCTCATGTAGATAGTATCTAGTTGGATCATGATTTTTCTTCATTATTAGTCTCAGTCCAGTCGCTCAAGTCATGTCCGACTCTTTGCAACCCCATGGACTACAGCACACCAGGCCTCCCTGTCCATCACCAATTCCCAGAGTTTACTCAAACTCAAGTCCATTGAGTCGGTGATGCCATCCAACCATCTCATCCTCTACTGTACCCTTCTCCTCCCACCTTCAATCATCCCCAGCATCAGGGTCTTTTCAAATGAGTCAGTTCTTCACATCAGGCAGCCAAAGTATTGGAGTTTCAGCTTCAGCATCAGTCCTTCCAATGAATATTCAGGGCTGATTTCCTTTAGGATTGACTGGTTGGATCTCCTTGCAGTCCAAGGGACTCTCAAGAGTCTTCTCCAACACCACAGTTCAAAAGCATCAATTCTTCAATGCTCGGGTTTCTTTATAGTCCAACTCTCACATCCATACCATACATGACTACCGGAAAAACCATAGCTTTGACTAGATGGACCTTTGTTGGCAAAGTAATGTCTATGCTTTTTAATGTGCTGTCTAGGTTGGTCATAACTTTTCACCCAAGGAGTAAGTGACTTTTAATTTCATGGCTACAGTCACCATCTGCAGTGATTTTGGAGTTCAAAAAATAAAGTCTGTCACTGTTTCCATTGTTTCCCCACCTATTTGTCATGAAGTGATGAGACCAGATACCATCACCTTAGTTTTCTGAATGTTGAGCTTTAAGCCAACTTTTTCACTCTCCTCTTTCACTTTCATCAAGAGGCTCCTCAGTTTTCCTTTGCTTTCTGCCATAAAGGTGGTGTGATATGCATATCTGAGGTTACTGATATTTCTCCAGGCAATCTTGATTCCAGCTTGTGTTTCATCCAGGCCAGCATTTCTCATGATGTACTCTGCACATAAGTCAAATAAGCAGGGTGACAATATACAGCCTTGATGTACTCCTTTTCCTATTTGGAACCAGTCTGTTGTTCCATGTCCAGTTCCAACTGTTGCTTCCTGACCTGCATACAGATTTCTCCAAAGGCAGGTCAGGGTGATCTAGTATTCCTATCTCTTTAAGAATTTTCCACTGTTGTGGTGATCCCCACAGTCAAAGGCTTTGGCATAGTCAATGAAGCAGAAGTAGATGTTTTTCTGGAACTCTCTGGCTTTTTCGATGATCCAGTGGATGTTGGCAATTTGATCTCTGGTTCCTCTGACTTGTCTAAAACCAGCTTGAACATCTGGAAGTTCACAGTTCACATACTGTTGAAGCTTGGCTTGGAGAATTTCGAGGATTACTTTGCTAGCGTGTGAGATAAGTGCAATTGTGAGGTAGTTTGAGCATTCTTTGACATTTCCTTTCTTTAGCATTGAATGAAAACTGACCTTTTCCAGTCCTGTGGCCACCGCTGAGTTTTCCAAATTTGCTGGCATATTGAGTGCAGCACTTTCAAGCATCATCTTTTAGGATTTGAAATAGCTCAACTGGAATTCCATCACCTTCACTAGCTTTGTTCATAATGATGCTTCCTAAGGTCCACTTGACTTCACATTCCAGGATGTCTGGCTCTAGGTGAGTGATCACACCATCTTGATTATCTGGGTCGTGAAGATCTTTTTTGTATAGTTCTTCTGTGTATTCTTGCCACCTCTTCTTAATAGCTTCTGCTTCTTGTAGGTTTATACTATTTCCACCCTTTATTGAGCCCATGTTTGCATGAAATGTTCCCTTAGTATCTCTCATTTTCTTGAAGAGATCTCTAGTCTTTCCCATTCTATTGTTTTCCTCTATTTCTTTGCACTGATCACTGAGGAAGGCTTTATCTCTCCTCGCTATTCTTTGGAACTCTGCACTCAAATGGGTACATTTCCTTTACTCCTTTGCTTTTTGCTTCTCTTCTTTTCATAGCTATTTGTAAGTCCTCCTCAGACAGCCATTTTGCTTTTTTCGATTTCTTTTCTTGGAGCTGGTCTTGATCCCTGTACAATGTCACAAACTGCGGCCCATAGTTCATCAGGCACTCTGTCTATCAGATCTAATCCCTTGAATCTATTTCTCACTTCCACTGTGATATCATAAGGGATGTGATTTAGGTCTTACCTGAATGGTCTTTAGATCCTTAGTGTCTTTATATCCTTTTCATGGAAGGTTATTATTGATAAGGTAGGACTTAAGTATGTCAGTTTATTTATTTTTTATTTCCTTTGTCTCTTGTCTCTGTTTTTATGTTTTCTTGCCTTCCCATGGGTTACTTAATATTTTTAAGGATTCTTCTGTTCACTGTCCCCTAAACATGTCTTGAACCCTTTGGTCAGTGTACCTTGGCCCTACTCCATTGTCCTCATGTACCTGTCCTCTCTGCCTTCTCTAGCCTTCTCAAGTCAATTCATTAAGTCCTTTCTCACCATCAAGGCTGTTCGGCCTACTCCAGGTCACTGCCATCACCCATTGTCTGTGCAGGAAATTTTGTATTTAAAGTGTTTTGTAATTATTTTTGTATTTACTCTGAAATAAAGTCCATCTGACTCTTATACTGCATAAGCTAGCTATAGAACGTATTTAATGAGGTTACATGTTGACTGTCTATAATTTTCATTCTTTTCAACAGATATCTGCCAAGAGTCCAAAGTGTGCAGAGTTTAAGTTACACCAGGTGTTAGTCCAACAATGGGAACAGTGCACAATCCCAATTTGCATGGAATTCACAAACAGAGGTACAGACACTTTCATAGGCAACTGTAACACAGTCTGATGTGTGTCATGAGCGAGGAAGCACAAAGTAGTGTGAATGCTAACCTAGGTTCGGATAGTGAGGCAAGACTTCTTAGAGGAAGTGATAAGCAAGCTAGGACCCAAGACAGTGGGAGTTAGGCAATAAATCAAGCAGTAGGCACAGAAGCATATTCCAGCAAGGGGTACCCAGAGGTGGGGCAGAGCATAGTGTACCCGAGGAACAGGCTTGAGTTAAGAGAACAGGAAAAGAAAACAGGCAATTACGATGGGGAGCAAAGCCAAGGTCATATCATGCACACACACGTGGTTAAATGGTATGCTTAATTTTATTTTATAGAAACTGCTAAACTGTATTCCATACCCACCAGCCATGTATGAGTGTTCTAGTTGCTCCACATCCTCACCAAGACTTGGTATTGTCAAGTTTTTCATGTTTCAATTTTTGTTTTGTTCTGTCTTAGCGACTCTCATAGGTATGTAGTGGCATCTCACTGCAGTTACACTTTACATCTTAATGACTATGAGTGTTGAGCTTACTTGCCATCCATATATGTTCTTTGGTGAAGTTTTTGTTACATAGTCTGCCTATTTTTAATTGGATTATTTATTTTCTTATTTTGGGTTTTCAGAGTTGTTGAAATACTCTACATACAAGTCTTTTATCCAGCCAGGACACATTTGAGAGTGAAAGAGGGTATAAAAGTGGATCCAGGCTTATCCACTTAAAGATTATACATCTTTGAGAGGCCTCTTTGAACAACAAAATACAAAAGTATAAAGTTAGTTAAATGGCTTTAGAAAAGTCCATGCAAGTGAGTTTCCAATAGGCACAAACAGATTGTTCTGGATAAACCAAGACACGTGGTCATCCCTAACTAGAAAGGAAGAAAACTGGAAGCAAAGAGACTTGTTGGCATTTGAAGAAGTCAATTAATCACATCCCTTTTCTGGGTTCTTGTCAATTAAGATCAGACACAAGAAGCAGATGTGAATTGAAATATATTATCATTATCAGTTCTATTGTTGGCAAGGCTGAACTGAACACAACTGGAACACAAGTTCCAATAGCTCTTCTTACTCCTTCCTCTTAAACTGTGTTTATCCAGTTGGATGATCTGAAATATACAAACTACATTTCAAGGTGTGGAAGTCTTTCTCTGGTTTGCTTATCACGTGGACACAGGGATGGAAAGGAAAAGATGCTGTCTCGAAGGCCGATAGATGGACGGCTTTGACTGGGTGAGAAAAGAGAGAACACCATGCTGGACAATGACCTTTACCCCAATCACCCCATAGATAAGTTTAATATTCTTTGGGAGCATTAAATTTGAGGGTATGAAGGAGTGGAGAGGATGTCAGGGTTTCCTCTACCAAACTACCCAGTGAAGTAGCAGTGTTGGAATTAAACAGCATTTCCCTGAAGGGGAAAAAGGTCAGCAGACACTCCCATCTCATGAGCTAAAGCAGGAATGCAAAGAGAAAAAGAGAATATCACACTCTTAAAATGAAAAACTTGAGGGACCTGCTGTGGAACATCTGGGTAAAAGATGATGGTGGCTTGGACTTAGAGGAACCCAGATCATGGATTGCCTAAAGACCATCCACGGACTCCATATAAGAAATTGATGTCAACAGAGAGGTGAAGCAGGTCTAGTTCAGAGTGATGAAAAGCCAGGAGAACGAGATGTCATGAGAACCAATGTCAAAATTTTTCAAGGTCATACCAATCCACATTATCAAATTTGACCAAGTAGATAAGCAAGGATGGAAAAATTCACACTGGATTTAGTGAGGTAAAGCATTCAGGAAGTTGTACTTAAGAGAAAGCTCCTATGTTCCTTTAGGTTTTTCTTCTTCCTATGTAATCCATCATCTGTGTTCCACACCCTTTGCCAGTCTGTGTAGAAGGACTGCTTCTTCATTTCAGAGTCAGCACACTTAGAAAAATTCACACACTTTTTCTAATCTTTCAAAGATGGCATTTTGGTTTGTATAGGGATTATCCTAAACTTCCAGGTTCCTAACTGGCTATTGCACACATCTGTGTAATGCAGGAACTTCCAGTTTATGACCTACCAGGCCATTGGTTGTTATGACCTTGATGACCCATGGAACTTTTCAAATTTAGCCAAATGCCAAAGCATGTGTCAGCCTAAAAACAAGCTTCAAACAATTAAAAATGCTCTAAGTAATTGCCACAAATTTCTCCTCTTTTCCCCCTCAATTCATTTTCTTTCTCCCAACATTATGGTTTCTGGATTCCTGGCTCTGTCCTTCAAACCTGCTTTGCATGTCTTGCCCCCTTCATTTCAGTTCAGTTCAGTCGATCAACTGTATCTGACTCTTTGAGACCTCATGTACTGCAGCATGTCAGGCATACCTGTCCATCACCAACTCTCAGAGCTTACTCAAACTCAAGTCCATTGAGTCGGTGATGCCATCCAACCATCTCATCCTCTACCGTACCCTTCTCCTCCCACCTTCAATCATCCCCAGCATCAGGGTCTTTTCAAATGAGTCAGTTCTTCTCATCAGGTGGCCAGAGTATTGGGGTTTCAGCTTCAGCATCAGTCCTTCCAATGAACATTCAGGACTGATTTCCTTTAGGATTGACTGGTTGGATCTCCTTGCTGTCCAAAGGACTCTCAAGAGTCTTCTCGAACACCACAGTTCAAAAGCATCAATTTTTGGTGCTCAGTTTTCTTCACAGTCCAACTCTCACATCTGTACATGACTACTGAAAAAACTGTAGCTTTGACTAGATGGACCTTTGTTGGCAAAGTAATGTCTATGCTTTTTAATGTGCTGTCTAGGTTGGTCATAACTTTTCTTTCAAGGAGTAAGTGTCTTTTAATTTCATAGCTGCAATCATCATCTGCAGTGAATTTGGAGTCCCCCAAAATAAAGCCAGCCACTCTTTCCACTGTTTCCCCATCTATTTGCCACGAAGTGATGGGACCGGATGCCACGATCTTAGTTTTCTGAATGTTGAGCTTTAAGCCAACTTTTTCACTCTCCTCTTTCACTTTCATCAAGACACTCTTTAGTTCTTCTTCACTTTCTGCCATAAGGATGGTGTGATATGCATATCTGAGGTTACTGATATTCTCCCAGCAATCTTGATTCCAGTTTGTGATTCATCCAGGCCAACATTTCTCATGATGCACTCTGCATATAAGTTAAATAAGCAGGGTGACAATAAACAGACTTGATGTACCCCTTTCCCTATTTGGAACCAGTCTGTTGTCCCATGTCCAGTTCTAACTGTTGCTTCGTGACCTGCATACAGATTTCTCCAGAGGCAGGTCAGGTGGTCTAGTATTCTTATCTCTTTAAGAATTTTCCACAATTTGTGGTGATCCCCACAGTCAAAGGCTTTGGCATAGTCAATAAAGCAGAAATAGATATTTTTCTGGAACTCTCTTGCTTTTTTGATGATCCAGTGAATGTTGGCAATTTGATCTCTGGTTCCTCTCTTTCCTAAAATCAGCTTGAACATTTGGAAGTTCACAGTCCATGTACTGTTGAAACATGGCTTGGAGAATTTTGAGCATTACTTTGCTAGCGTGTGAGATAAGTGCAATTGTGAGGTAGTTTGAGCATTCTTTGGCATTTCCTTTCTTTGGGATTGAATGAAAACTGACCTTTTCCAGTCCAGTGGCCACTGCTGAGTTTTCCAAATTTGCTGGCATATTGAGTGCAGCACTTTCAAGCATCATCTTTTAGGATTTGAAATAGCTCAACTGGAATTCCATCACTTCCACTAGCTTTGTTCATAATGATGCTTCCTAAGGCCCACTTGACTTCGCATTCCAGGATGTCTGGCTCTAGGTGAGTGATCACACCATCTTGATTATCTGGGTCATGAAGATATTTTCTTATATAGTTCTTTGTATTCTTGCCATCTCTTCTTAATATCTTCTGCTTCTGTTAGGTCCCTACCATTTCTGTCCTTTATTGAGCCCATCTTTGCATGAAATATTCCCTTGGTATTTCTAACTTTCTTGAAGAGATCTCTAGTCTTTCCCATTCTATTGTTTTCCTATATTTCTTTCCACTGATCACTAAGAGGAAGGCTTTCTTATCTCTCCTTGCTATTCTTTGGAACTCTGCATTCAAATGGGTATATCTTTCCTTTTCTCCTTTGTTACTCCATGTATCTCTTGACTTCTTACTTTTGCATTCCAGCCCCCTATAATGAAAAGGACATATTTTTTGGGTGTTAGTTCTAGAAGGTCTTGTAGGTCTTCATAGGACCGTTCAGCATTAGCTTCTTCTGCATTACTGTTTGGGGCATAGACTTGGATTACTGTAATATAGAATGGTTTGCCTTGGAAACAAACAGAGATCATTCTGTCGTTTTTGAGATTGCATCCAAGTACTGCATTTTGGACTTTTTTGTGGACCATGAGGGCTACTCCATTTCTTCTAAGGGATTCCTGCCCACAGTAATAGATATAATGGTCATCTGAGTTAAATTCACCCATTCCAGTCCATTTTAGTTCACTGATTCCTAAAATGTCGATGTTCACTCTTGCCATCTCCTGTTTAACCACTTCCAGTTTGCCTTGATTCATGGACCTAACATTAGGTTCCTATGCAATATTGCTGTTTACAGCATAGGACTTTACTTCCATCACCAGTCACATCCACAACCAGGTGTTGTTTTTGCTTTGGCTCCATCTCTTTATTTTTTCTGGAATTATTTCTCCACTGATCTCCAGTAGCATATTGGGCACCTACTGACCTACAGAGTTCATCTTTCAGTGTCCTATCTTTTCACCTTTTCATGAGGTTCTCAAGGCAAGAATACTGAAGTGGTTTGCCATTCCCTTCTCCAGTGGACCACATTTTGTCAGAACTCTCTACCATGACCCGTCTGTTTTGGGTGGCCCTACATGGCATGGCTTATGGTTTCATTGAGGCTGTTGTCCATGTGATCAGATTGGTTAGTTTTCTCTGATTATGGTTTTCATTCTGTCTGCCTCTGATGGAGAAGAATAAGAAGTTCATGGAAGCTTCCTGGTGGGAGAGACTGACTGAGGGGGAAACTGGGTCTTGTTCTGATGGGGCCACACTCAGTAAATCTTTAATTCAATTTTCTGTTGATGGGTGGGGCTGTGTTCCCTCCCTGTTATTTGACCTGAGGCCAAACTATGGTGGAGGTAATGAAGATAATGGCCACCTCTTTCAAAAGGTCTTGCCTTGGAATCACAACTGCACTCAGTGCCCCCAACCCTGCAGCAGGCCACCACCAACCCACACCTCTGCTGGAGACTCCTGGACACTCATGGGCAAGTCTGGGTTAGTCTCTTCTAGGGTCACTGCTGCTTTCTCTTGGGTCCTGGTGTGCACATGGTTTTGTTTGTGCCCTCCAAGAGTCTGTTTCCCCAGTCCTGTGTACGTTCTGGCAGCTCTATGTGGAGTTAATGGCAACCTCCTCCAAGAGGGCTTATGCCATATCCCAGTCTACTACACCCAGAGCCCCTGCCCTTTCAGCAGTCCACTGCTGACCCATACCTCCACAGGAGATACTCAAACACAGTTCTGTCTCAGTCTCTGTAAGGTCTCTGGGTCCTGGTGCCCACAAGGTTTGTTTGAGCCCACTGAGTATCTCTGGCAGGTATGGGGTTTGGTTCTAAACATGATTTTGCCCCTCCTACTGTCTTTCTAGGGCTTCACCTTTGCCCTTGGATGTGGGTTATCTCTTCAAAGACACTCCAGACCTGCGCAGCTGCTGCTCCAGTGCTACACAGCCATGCTCCAGCACCTTCCGTCTTGCTGGGGCTTCTCTGCCCTTGGACATGGGGTGTCTTCTCAAAGTCACTCCAACACCATGCAGCCGCCACTCCAGCACCCCCTTGGTTTGGCAAAATTTGGATTCCGCTTCTTGGTTTCTTGGTCATCAGCCTTGTGCTTAGCTTTAAGCCTAGCTTACTTCTCTCACCTCCACATCCTTGGAGGAGAAAAATCCCTGCTCCAGTTGTAGTCTAGAAGGACTCTGGCAGTGATGTATGACAATGGAGTTCCACTGCTCACTGACTCACTTGAGCTGTTGTTCACTCTCTTTTCTCTCCCTCTCTTCTACACACTGTCTGTGATCTTTATTAGTGCATGCTGCAGGAGAGGTGGGGCCTCACTGTGTTTCTCTGGCTTGGAGCAGAAAGAGTATGACTTCCAAGCTGTCTAAATCCTAAACCAGCCCCACTGCCATACACACACCTTTCCCAAAGGACAAATAGCATGGTCATGCATATTGGAAAAAGAATAAAAGATCCAAACAACCTCTTTCACCCTCCCCACCCCCACCTTCTTCATCCAAGTGAGAACAGTACAGAGCTTTGTTCTTTAGTCTTCTGAGTTTCAAGCCTGTTCTGTGGGGGCTACATTTGTACTCAAAGTAAATATTCATTAATGTATTTAATTCCCATCTTGAATATCTTTCTGTTTCATTATTGTCTCTCGAGTGGGCTGAGACTGAGTCTGACTTTTTTCTGTATATCTTCCCAGTTCAGTATCACATATAACTGGGCACTTAATAAGTGATTTTGGTCATGACAGCATAATTAAATCTTTTTGCATTGGAAATTACACATGACTTGACTCAAGGGCTGGTCTAGTCTAATTGTGTTCATTCTGTTGCTTTTTTCCTTTATCTTGCTTAATCCTGTCTCATCAAAGTGGGTTTTAAATTCCAAGGAGGCTCACATGGCATTTCAGTCCCCAATTCCTTCTTTTGGTTGACCAAGGGCAAGGAATGAAAAAAAAAAAAAATATATATATATATATATATATATATATGATCCGCCTGAAGTGGGTATAGAGTGATCCAGCCTTTAATGTATTCAAACCACTAATGCTGTCATTCCCAGTGAGAGCTAAAGGAAGGATTGCTGTTATATCTACTTAAGAGGCCTCCACTCATTTCTACAGCCAGTGTCTAGAGAATATCTTGTCTTCAAGGAAAGCTTTTACTATTTGGAAAGACTCCAACTTCTTGTCTTATTGAAAAAATTGATTCAGGGTTGGGAGGCAATGCCTATTGTCTCGAGATGAAAGCTCCTCTGCATATTAGCCCGAGCCAGAGGCTGAAAAAGAGGACAAGGGGACCGTCCTTTGACACCAAATTTACATGTGGTAAAGAACCTGCGTGCCAATGCAGGAAACACAAGAGACATGGGTTCAATCCCTGAGTCAGGAAGATCCCCTGGAGTAGGAAATGGCAACCTACTCCAGTGTGGTTGCCTGGAGAATTCCATGGACGGAGGAGTCTGGAGGGCTACAGCCTATGGAGTTGCAAAGAGTCAGACATGACTTAGTGACTAAATCACCATAAGGAAACACTGAGCAACATGTTAATCAAGCAAACTCACAGACATATGTGGCTACCAGGATAAACAGCTACTTAAATGGGTGGCTCCAGGATACCAGGTTTCTCTTTTATGCTACAGATGTGCCATGCTGTGCTCAGTCACTTCAGTCATGTCTGACTCTCTGTAACACTACTGGCTGTAGCTGGCTAGGCTCCTCTGTTCGTGGAATTTTCCTGGCAAGAATACTAGAGTGGGTAGCCATTTCCCCCTCCAGGGGATCTTCCCATCCCAGGGATTGAACCCATGTCTCCTGTTTCTCCTGCATTGCAGGCATATTCTTTACCCACTGAGTCACCTGGGAAGCCCATGCTAAAGATAAATGTTGCTAATTATTCCTTTTTATTATTTTCCATGGTTTACTTCTGCACTGTGTATAAAACAGTAGCCACTAGCCACATGTGGCTATTGACATTTAAATGAAATAAAGCTAGGCAAAATTTAAAATCCACTTTCTGAATCAAACTACTGCCATGTCACATGCTCAATAACATGTGGCTATTGACTACACTCTGGACAGCACAAATGTAGAATTCCATCATTATGAAAAGTTCTATTGAACAGTGCTGGTGTACCTTAAAGCACATCAACATAAATCTATTCACTATAGACTAGAATTTGGTAGTTTTTATACCTTGCCTTGTACCCCAGAGTATAGAAGATGAGTTAAGTGGTCACCTGACAAAGTGCTACAGGCATAGAGAGGCTCCAGGACTATCCATTGGATCCTGGAAAATTATGGCAAGAGGCTAGCTCGGACTGAATGCTTTCCAGATTGAGTCTTCTGCTGATGGTCAATGCAGACCTCACATAGTCATAAAACTTGCAGCGTCTAGAAATGCCTTCACCCAAGCATGGGGCTGGTTAGACTTAGGGTGTTGGTAAGCTCACATATCTCTGCCATTCAGTCTTATTACTTGCCTCTGTTATGTCTTTACACTCTCCTATAATAATATTTTACATTTCCTACTTCACACATTTAAGGAATGCGATGAACAGTCCAACAGAAACCTGGAGAGGGAAGTTTTTTGAACTCACAGCAAACGGATATGTGACAAGAATAAGAGAGGGGGGAGTGTGACTTTGACCTCACTGAGTTTACCACTCCCTTGTGATAAGTTATTCCTTCAAATCTGTACCCCCCTTTAAATACAAATATGCTACCTGTGCAAAGAAACACAATGATTGTGTAATACTCAGTAATGCATCCATGTAGCTTAATTCATCAGATATCTTCATAAAGAAGCAAGAACCACAGGGAATTATGCAGTTAACAAACAAAGCTTAAGGATGAAGTGACAGAGAAAGCTCTGTGTTCCTTAACTGGTAACTCTTCCAGAAGTCTCATGGTTCTTTCCTTTCTTTCCCCTTTGGTTTCCTTAACTTAAATAACAGCTGCAGTGTTTAAGCACAAATTCTTCTTAAACACTCTGAATTAATAGACTCCTATTCACTGTTATCCTCCTCAACTGCCCCTTTTCAGCTTCTCCTCTGCTAGCCCTGCCCACTGGAGTTGGCGAGGAGTACAGTTAGCTCCTTTTTCATAGGCTGGCCCCTTTCCAGCACCAGCCTTTATGCCCAGTGTTAGATGTGGCTTCTAAAGAATACTTAGTCATCTCTAATTTCCCTCACCAGGCTTTCATTTCCTGGCACCTCTTCTTCACTCCTCCTTGTACAGCAGGTGGAATCCTCATTAAATAAAATTGATGCTCTCTTTAAATAAGAATTTCAGAAATAAAATCATTTTCTGTGAAATCAACAGGCTCTGTTCACCAGGGTTCCCTGTTTGACACTGAATGTGTCATATGAAGCTTATTCTCCTTGTGGGAAAACAACACAACTTTCTACTGTTACTGAGAGGGAGGAAGGTTCTTCTGAAAGGGGACATGATGAACTGAGCTCTACTGATGTACTGTTGGATACCAAATGCATGTCTCTGCACATGGCACATGTTTGGATAAAAGGGGATAGGACTGCAGAGAAAATTCCAGTGGAGGAACAAAATCACTTGCCCACACCTTGGCAATCACTTGATTAGGAGCTCAAACCTAAATCATTTTCCTAGAGGCCCCCCCCCC